>NC_091455.1:195791833-196076833 GCF_027789765.1 Dendropsophus ebraccatus
ACATCGCTAACAATGTCTGTGCAGCCCTAACTGCCGGATAGTCAGCAGGTGTAATTGCTCAGTAAAAGAGCGCCAATCTAGCAGATCAGCACTCGTTTACACTTTATGATTGGGACGTGTAATAGGACCCTAAGGCTGGGTTCATGCAGCAACCCAAAACAAATAAAAATTATTTCCAACATAACGTATAAATAGGAAAGATACTGCTTTATGGCATACAGCAACATCCGCTTTTAGCATCTGCTAATGTATTACGTGAACCCAACACTAACTGTATATCCTAAATATGTTCAATACAATTACCTGTTTATAACTGTTGCACCTTATGTACCCCAAGTACAGAATAAGTAGGCCATGGCTTTGGGTAGCAGACTACAGTTCCCATCATGCAATGCTGACCTCTTCTTCCTGTAAAACCCTGGCCAGTGAAGAGTCGGCCTCCACTCTCTGCATTTTATATTAACCTCTCATATTAGTTCGTAGTTCCCATCTTCTGTTATACAGCCAAACAGCTATTCCCCCTATAACCAGCAAGCTGACCTACATGTAGTAACCCTAGGTACACAAAGCCATACGAACCTCTGCTCACGCAAAGTCGCTTGAATTTCACATACTCGAACTAAAGACCTTAAATTTTTCAACTCTGTACAAATTTCGGACATGTGAATACTCCCCATGTTGTGAGCTTCTTCACGCAACCTTGAAGCCTAGAAAGAGAGAAGAGGAAAAAAGTTATCATAGTTAACGTTACTCGTCCAGCATTGTAGAAATACTGTGATCACTCACAACACTGCCTGTTCCCCGCAGATATCACACAGAAGTTCTCAGATAATGCTGCAGATAATGTTCACCACTGACCCACTAAGATTTTTCCCTTACAATACCTGTATGTTTCTCTTGTCATTCACTTACTGTGGATTTACCATCTACTATTTTAGTACTATATTTTCTTACACTGCTTCTCATCTCCCTCCCCCAAAATCCTCAGATTATGCCCCCTTCTTATTAACACTTTCCTGAACCTTATTTAGGTTTTTAACATGTTAAAAGGTTTGGATCATGTTCGCCCCTTTTCCTTATTCCTCCAGGCTATACAGAACTGGACACAGTAACCAGATGTGGCCTCACCAGAGCTCTATACAGCAGGATCACAATCTCCCTCTTCCTACGGGTTACACCTCTAGCTATTCAGCCCAGTTTTCCCTACCGCCTGGTTGAACTGGTGACTCAGTATGTCAGAAATCACTACCCCTAAATCCTTCTCTTCAGAAGTGTTCACTGACATATGATGCTCAGATACCAGGAAACAACGATTTCATTGTTCTGACCACTTATCTACTAAATAGTACAGACCCCTCTAGGAATATTAACCCTACCTTTTTGTCCTCAGCAGACAAACCTTACCTACCAAACCTTCTATCTCACTTAGGACTCAGAACTGACCATTGTGGCCACCACTTGTAACCAGTTTCTGCTCAGAATACACATTTCAGCCAACCACAAATATCCAGGGATCAAATACCCTATCAGCTCTTTATGTGACACTATCTCGATTCCAGATATCCAATATCCGCAGCAACACCTTCATCCAACACTCCCACATTAAAATATTTTATTCCAATCCCCAAACTACAAGTTTTATTTCTCTTGAAGCTGAATGCCACTGCATTTGTTAAACCCTGGCTAAATCCTTTGTTACCTGTTTCTCTGCATGATCCGCAGGCCAGCCTTGAACATGCTTTATAAGGTTTTCATTGAAGTAGGCAGCTAGCGTTGGCGTCAGTGAACAGGAGGACGATCGTGCAGACGTGCTCTGTGTTACGGACGACGTGCTGGATGCACAAGTGCTGGAGGTATGGTTTGGACTGTGAGACGGGCTTCTCTGACTACTACGGGTAGACCAACAACGGCAGGTTAATGACAAATCTACTAGTCAAGCAGTGTAGTACAGAAACAGTGTGAGTATTAACGCTTAAGAGGGGAAAAAAAAACAAGAAAAAAAAAAAAGACACTACTTTATTCTACTTATAAATGGGAATGTTATGGAAGAGAATCCTCCTTAAAGAAACATACCCTAATAAAACCAGATTACTATGTCGTACAACGCAGCAAAATGTTGCTCCTTTAGAGCAAACTAACTTACCTTTGTCGTTGAAGGTTTCGTGGGGAAGTGGGTTCATGTCCTTGGGGTTTGTCAACGGTCACAGTCTGCTGTTGTACGGTCTGTGTAGATGGTCCTTGCTTAGCACCAACTGTGGTATTGGCCTACAAAGACGTGAACAGGAACGTTTTACTTTCACTGGTCTGAAAAACATAGAACCCTTAGAAGCAGTATTTGGCCAAAACACCCAGATCACCTTTCCCACGAGTTTTACAGAGCTGCTTGGTTTAGTTTTATTTTGCCAGCTGCGGCTTCCTCTAGAAGAGACAGCCCCCAGATGTGGAGGGAGGGGGTGGGTTATAGGATTATCAGACTTACACCAGGACACAGGAGCAGCTATTACCTTTGGCTGTGAAGATACAGGTGTTGCGTTTATCAACGGTTTGTGAGGAACGGTGTTAGTCTGCGGTGTGCTGATTCGTGGGGACACGTATGATCTTGGAGAGGAGGCATCAGATGTAAGAGACATAGGAGACTGATTGGACTGGGTTGCTGAAATAAAAGAAAATTATAGCTATAATTCCTAAGCTTCAGGTATACTAAAGGTGGCAGATGCCATAAAGCCAAGACAAAAATTAATAATTAAAAAAAATATATTATATAATTTTTTAATATATAAATATACCTATGTATCTATCACCACTCACCTTGTGCGGACAACTGTGCAACTTGGGAGATTAGAGACGTAATGTTGAAAGCCGAGGGCCCAGCAGTGATGATTTTGTGTAGTATAGACTGTAGAGAGGCCTGTGTCACAGCAGCTGTAAGGACTAAAATACACATCTAGGTTATTATATTTGCAACACACCTGTAAACAAATAGGAGTAAAAAGTAAAAGGTCTGCAAGACTGAAGCTGCTAAAGTATGAATAAAAGTTGTGAGCTTCAGGCTAAAAATGAATTCTGCCACTAGATGGCAGCATAATCACACTTATTCCTCAACTAAAGGATCCATAACACACAACACTTACATGTATCTTGACAATGTCTTAAAGGGGTATTCCACTCAAACATAGCTTTTGATATGAGCGCTATAGATATAGTAGCTGGCACTTCCTGACAGGCAAAATGATCACTAATGTGCAATCGTTATGGATCACTGGAGTACTGGGCAGTGATATTTAGAGTCCGCCGGGGTGCACCGATGAATAGGAGAGTACAGTATATATAGTGGAAAGAAAACAAGGCACTCACCGGTTGAGACTTCTGAAGCGGCTTTATTTAGCTTGACATCACAGGGAGGGGTGGATGGTAGGGGTGCGGGAGAGACTCAGACGACAAACATTTTTGCGCAGCAGCGCTTTGTCAAGTCTAAGACTTAAGCCCACTATATAACTTTAGATAAGTTGCTGCCCATAGTGAGACTAACAATTCCTTCCATACTTATGTATTCAGTCTCCTTCTCCCAGTTCTGAGCTGCTACTTTCTGCTGAAAAAAAAAACAAAAATCTGTGTCTAAGCCTTTCTCTGTCTCCCCCCTGCCTCCTGAGACAGCTGATATGAACTAGCCTGCCTGGCAGGCTTTATCTGCAACATTGTAGCTTATTTGTAATGCTGGGAGGGATATTCTGAGGTCAAGTTGCTAATGAACTCACTGTGATTATCCCTCCTGGCATTGCAAAGAAGCTTCAACATTGCCGATACAGCCGGCCAGGGACTTGTTTACATCAGCCGTCTCAGAAGGGAGTGGGGAGAGAGGGAGAGACAGGTTCACACACAGATTTTTGTGTCTTCAGCAGAAAACGGCAGCTGAGAACTGGGGGAAGGAGACTGAATAGATAATAAGTATGGAAGGAATTGTTAGTCTCACCATGGGCAGCAACATATCAAAAGTTACGTTTGATGGGAATACCCCTTTAAAGAAAACATGTCATCAATTACAGCACAGCTTGCACTCTTTATAGCTCAAGTAAAATTAAACCTTAGCAATGACTGGCTAGTATGGGCAATAAAAGGCCCTAATGTTTAATAATGGGAAACAATGTAAATTTTAATGGACAATATGGATTTCGCTGTATGTACATATCTCTTCTAATAAGATAACAGGGTCGAGGTTAGAGATTAGCTAATTCACAGTGTTAGCGAAGCTCTTTATTACACACGGCCGGCGGCTTGTTAGTCCGTTGCCTGGAAAAGCTGAATGCACCGCTGGGAAAACTCTACCAGGACTACAACCAGCTTTTTCCAGGTAGCCAGTGCAGAACTCAAAGGCAGACGCTGCCTGACAGGTGTAATAGAGTGTAATACTCTATTAACTTTGCTCATCTCTAGTTGAGATCTTGGACAGACGTCCATGTCAGGTAACTATAAAGGAAGGAAGAACCTTTGATACCTTCATTGATTTTGGAGATATCCACATTAGAATTATTAATCTGTAGAGTGGCTTGCAAGGCAGGAAGCAGCTGTCGCAGGAGATTGGGGTCCTGCAATAGTGAAGGAATTGGTGATTGTGGCACCGGTGACACGGGGACTGTAGAGGAGGAGGAGGACGAGGAGGCGGGAGGAGCAGAGGTGGGGTTTAATCCAGGGGCAGATGATGTGGAGGGAGTAGTACAGGATGGCTTGTCAGCAGATGTTGAGTCTATGGGAAGAAAGAAAATATATGTTAGATATTGACAGCTTCACAAAATGCCTCTATACATGTCACAGTAACCACTAAAACTAAAGAGTACATCGCCTCTTTACGGTGTGTGTGTGTGTGTGTGTGTGAGGGGGGGGGGGGGGGGGGGGGGGGGGTAGCTTGGTGCACGGAGGTCGGACCCCGCAATCTCTTATTTGTCACCTATCCTGTGGATAGTGGACAACCACATTTTAAAATCGGGGAGGGGGGGGCCTTTAAAAAGCTTAATTAGAAACATGGCTTCACTAATAAGACTTACTAGTGACTATCTGCAGTTACAGCATATACATATATGCAGTCAGCTGCCTCTAGTGGTGGCCACAGGTAGTGAGAATTTTGCTGAGCTTTACAGCTTATAAGTCATTAGTTGGCTACACATGGGCCTGTGTACACATGAGGAGAAGTGCGAAGAAAGTGAAGAGTCACACAATGATCCAGCAATGGACTTCAAAAGTTAATAACCTGTTAGCCATGTCAGCTGAAAGCACCAATTTCACATAACGGATACAGAGTCCTCCCTTCTCTTCCTCAGCATCTCACCTCCAGCCCCCAAATTCCATTCAAAAAAATACAATACATGCACATTCTGCTAAGCAGAGCGTACATGCACATGTGGGGGTGGGGAGACGGAGCTGCTGGTCAAACATACACCCGTCTGACAACAATGCACCTATATACCCAGCTTTAACATAAGATGCTTCAGAAATGTTTCCATGGACGATAAAAGTATTTAAAGCGTACCAATCATTTCAACAAATTTCTGACGTGTTCTAGCCCCATGTGAAAAGTGTATATCATGGGGTTCCGGGTGCATAGACCCCCGCTGATTGCTTGAAAGAGGAAGCAGAAGTGACGCTCGTGCCCTTCATCTCCACTCTCCCTGCTAATGTAGCATTGGATGGATTTATAATTGAGACTATGGAACTTCTGGCAAATGCATCTACTGGAAGTACTATAGGTTCCATTATAAATCCATCCAATGCTACATTAGCATGGAGATCTGTGGGGGTCTCAGCACCTGGACCCCCACCAATACAAATGTGTACCTGTCATTTCAACAGACAGGAGATCAGATATCTGTCATGGTATATTGCAATACACTAGTGATTTCCAGTGCATATTACCAAAGTAGAGTCCAGATGAGGACAAAAGGTGAAGATTTTTTATTTTCCTATGCACGTGAATGTAGCTGGTTGCTAGACACAATACAGACTAAGGGTCCTAATTCCACGGGCCGAGCAGGGCCTGATCAACTATGTAAACGAGCGCCGATCTGCTAGATTGATGCTCGTTTACTGGGCCTATTACACAGCCCCGATGATCGTTAAGCAAGGGCTGCAGGGACATACTTACTGATGTCCTTGCAGCCCTTGTTTTATACATTACCTGTCCAGGCTGCAGGTCTTCTCCCTCCTCCAAGTCCTGCGCCGCAGCAGCTTCGGAGCGGCCTGTCTGAACTGACAGACCGTTTAGCCAATCACTGGCCGCGGCAGTTCCAGCCAGTGATTGGCTGAGCGGTCTGTCAGTTCAGACAGCCCTGCTCCGAAGCTGCTGCGGTGCGGGAGTGGGAGGAAGAAGGAGAAGACCTGCCGCCCGGACAGGTAATGTAAGATGCTGCTGAAATCGCCGGTCGCCGCCGTGCACCGCTATTTCACCGTAGCGATGCGCTGGTGGCAAACGATGATTTTACGTCTGAACCTAAATGAACGATCAGCCGATGACCTGATCATTGGCTGATCGTTCTCTCTATTTCACGGAGCGATTATCGCTCTGTGGAATAGGCCCCTAACAGTCTGGCCATCTAAACTATTACTTATTACTATTAATTCACATATACCATTTACATACAGCTCAAGTGATTTATAATAAGTTCAGGATTCTCATGAAAAATGGCCAGATCTCCGATGGAGGCTCCGAACAGAAACTTACATACTGATAAGAATGCCAATTCACCATGTATATCCCATACATTATTCTTCATACCGATACATTATTCTAAACAGGATGATGAAACAACTGGGTGGTCATAAGACTGTAAAGCGAATGTACACCACAAGACTGATCAGTCATTCTCCCCAAAAACACAAACATGCAAGAATAGAGCAAAGGATCCTAAGCAATTCCCTAGGTAACGTCATACACAGACATGACAGATCCAATTCTTCAGACTGGAAAGAATACACCACTTTCTGCAGCAGCTGATAAGTACTGGAAGACTGAAGATTTCTAAATAGAAGTAACAAATCTGTAGAAATTTCTGACACCAGTTGATTTGATTTTTCGATGGCATTCCTCTTTGATACTGACAACAACCATATAATATCTAATATGTAGACAGGCCTCCTCCTGACTGGTCTAATTTGGGTCCTGAGACCCCACCAATCACCAGTAAAAAAAACAAAGGATAACACGCTAAGCAGTGAGGCACGGCAATACTACTGAAGACCAGTGAGTGTCCATAATATAGTCAGTCTACATCAGGTTATTTGGTATCCCTTCCTCTACTGGTTGATCTTCTTGGACATGTGACGGCAGCTCGCCAGGTCCGCTAGTTATCTACCCCTGAACTTATTGCCCTTATTGGCATCCACAGAACAACATTTGTAGCGGTGGGAACTAATATCTTTAAATATTAAAGTCTTTAAAATTATTGTTTCCCAAAGTTTCTTTAGTTTCCTTTGACTGTCACGGCAGGTCTGCTAGAATTGGCTATGCCCATCTACTGGCTCCCTAGCAGCAAGGAGGTTTAGCAGCCCCACATATGTACCACTACGTCCTGGCATCTCAGTTGGTGTATGCTAACTGGTGGCTGGATCTAGACCCTACTAACGCAGCAGGGGCACTGGTGGGATCATACGAGGGCATAACTAACACACTAAATATACCTCCTCTTCCTCATGGCCCACTCCACTGGCTACTATTCAAAGGGTGTGGTCTGTGGTAGCCATGCTGCTATCCTCTTCTCCTCTCTCTGAGAACTCCTCTGTGGCTCAACCAACACCTGACGGAGCGGACAGACCTTCCAGGTGCGGTATCACTAAATGCGATTTGTATGATATTCCCTGTACAGCTTTATTTCATTACCTGCAATTGAGAAACACTATTAAGACTCGATTCTGCAGCCTCACTGTTCCTTTGGATTGCTCCCCGGCCGAGAAGCTCTTGGGTACCAAGGATCTTACCAAACCCCAGACTCAGAGTTACTCAACGCTGTGCCCCTCATATTACCCTACAGTAGTCAGTTCCAGGGACCGACTTATACAGTCTTTTTTTCTTTACAGAGAACCTACTACACCCCCATACAGTAGAGAACCTACTACACCCCCAGACAGACTCAGGAAAATGGGAGTGTTGCCCTCTGTGCCAGACTGATGTCGGGACGTTCCTCCCCGCTGTATGGGACTATCCCAAAGTCCAACCCTCCTGGCGTTCAGTCATACAATTTTAATCCGACCATTTTGATTTTCCATATCTCCGCACGCCCACGGTTTGTTTGCTAGGAATTATAAATGAAGTCACGCACACCTCTCATTGTAGATTACTCATCAGATTTCTTTTATTCTATGCCAAGAAAATAACTGCAATGGAATGGAAGTGCACTGACACTCCATCATTGGCCACTGGATACAGCTTGTCAACAAATACGTTCCCTTGTATCAGGTCCTGTATTAAAGTCGTAAGTGTCCACAAAAATGTAAGAAAGGATACCCTGGCTTCTGCTTGATGTGATGAAAGAGGCGTAAGCTGCGGGAGGGCACCGCTTGAGTGTTGAGTGTTGTCTGTCTTGTCTTTGTGAATCTCCCATTTCTCTTGCATGCTATAGGTGCTTAGTATGCAAGGTTCCCTTCTAGCCTATGCCTATTATTACATACCCTGAAGTTTATACAACCAGTTTAGGTTTAGGCTGTTCTCTCTAGCCTCCTGTCACAGACAGAGGTGGCAGCAGAGAGCACTGTGTCAAACTGGGAAAAAAACACCACTTTCTGCAGAACAAACAGCAGCTGATAAGTAATGAAAGACTGGATATTTTTAAGTAGAAGCGACTCACATTTGTGTAATTTTCTAACGCCAGCTGATCTGAAAACTATTTTTATTCACCCCTTTAAGCCCAACATCCCATGTAATTTGTATCCTGTAACAGACTTCCTGCTCCTGTTGTACACTCTAGCCAGGTATTCAGCCAACCCTGCCTCCCACTGCACTTTAAGCCTTCCCACATAAGGGAGACAGTGGTGGTTGAAAGGATGAAATGCCACAAAGATCGTAAAATAACTTTGTATATGTTTATGGACAATCCCTTTGACACTTCCAAGACTAAGGGTATGTGCACACTACGGAATCCTGACAGAAAACCTGTTGCAGTTTCCGCGCACACAGGTTCATTCTTTAGACGGGTGGCGGAATCCGCCAGTGCATAGAATGGAGTCTATGGCACGTGCGGAAATGCACACGACCGTGAGCAGAGGCAAGCTGCGGATTCCGCTGTGTGCGCATACCCTTACAGAGGAACCATACCATACCACACAAAACAAAGCCCAATGAAGAAATGCACAAAAATATCTATTTCATGGGAAACACGTATTTACTAAAACAAGTTCACCTGAGCAGACCACTTAAAAAAAGAGTTTCCCAGATACACATCACAGTCCTCTCTATTCTGGACCATATGAGAAAATCACAAGTGACCGACCATTGAGGATCAAGTGACCAGTTGTAATAAATATCACAATAAAAGGATTCCATGTCAGCATGGCCAAAGCTAAACCACTCATGCGTATGGCCCAGAAACCAAATGGCAATTCTGGCGGTTGTGGTTCCCACAGTCAATGCTCCAGATGGCCGTAGAATTGGACATCACATCCGCACCAAGCATAATCTACAGTAATTCTCTCTATAGACTTTCCCTGAAGTATGTTCCATGACTCAGCAAATGTGAAAGTCTTCTTAGACTACTAGAGAAGTTACTAGGTCAATCTGTCTGAGCATGCTCTGCCTCACGTGCAATGGGAATAGGAGAAAATCTGCCTGTCATGCAATGTAAATGTGGTAATTCTGTCGTACATGTGTCTCTACCATCATTGTTAGACGTCTGCTGATCCTACTGTTCATAGCCTGTACTGGACTATTAAAGCTGTCAGTAGATTTATGCTGACTAATGTGAAGGCAGTGTACAATAGGATTTCTTACCATGAATCAGGAGAGCACTCTTACTGTAATCCATTGCTCCAGCGCTGAGATAGAAGTTTTATGCAAATTAGCAGATGGAGCCCACGGGCTGCAAAAGCCCAAGTGACATCCGGCCTGTTAGTCTATACAGAGCGAGCATTTACTTGCAGGCCTAGGGGTGTTAGGAGAAAAGTGGCTGAACATTGCTGGGTTCTTGTAGCCCAGAGGAACACCCTCCAAAGTTAAAAACTAAACATAAAACTTGTATATCAACGCTGAGGTGACAAACTGAAATAAGTTTTATAACCTGATTCAGTGTAGCCCCTGCTGTACACTGCCGTTACCAAAGCGGGCAAAAAGCTGCTGATCTTTAAAGCTGCACTTAAAGTGACACTGTCACCTTCTTTTTGCTTTCTGTTTTTACACAGGTGTAATGGGTAAATTTAGCAGTTTTCATATCTTATATATCATACGTCATGCTGCTTGTGATCTTTTATCAACTGCAGATTGTGCTAAGTGGGCAGGGCTTCACAGCAATAGCGCCACTTAGTTCCGCCCACAGCGGCACCATTGGTCCGCCCCTCTGAAGTTATCACAGTATATACCCTGCCCCCTCTCCAACCATTGGAACAGGCTAGCATAAAGGTCTAGGCCCCACTACTTCTAGGTTGGCCCATACCAAAGGAGTGTCGAGGGGGCGGGGCCTATGCGGTGAAGACGTCAGATGGGCTGGGCCAACGGTGGGGCTATTGCAGTGTAGCTCCGCCCACTTAGCACAATCTGCAAGCACAATCTGCAGTTGATAAAAGATCACTTTTTACTTGACGTATGATATAAAATAGGGTATGAAAACTGCTAAATTTACCATTTACACCTGTGAAGAGAAGTCAGAATGCAAAAAGATAATGACAGTGTCACTTTAAAGAGAATGCACCCTCAGGTATAATGTCCTGTTTTTATGTGCATGAGCCAATCAGTGCCGGTGCAGGGATCCCAGTGGTGCGGTCCTATTTTCGAAATATCCCCTCTCCTTTGTGACGTGGCTCCATTGATTCTAGGAGAGGGATATAGTCACACTGGGGGGGGGGGCGCAGCTGACCACAGGAACCGGGCGGGGTGCTTTAAAAAGAAAAAACAAAAAACACCAGGGTCCCTGCTCCAGCACTGATTGGCTCATGTACAAAAAAAAAAAAAAAAAAAAAAAAAAGGAACAGATTAAAGGGGTAAGCTAAAAAAATAAAAATAAATAATGACTACTATCTTACTATTATTATGCCAGTTTAAGCCTCCACCACTACGTCCTTCACTTGATAAGGCTTTCGCAGTAAAGACATTATCTGAGCTCTGTTTTTGTCATCAGATATCCCTTATCCACAGGATTGGAGGTAACATTTAAAGGAGTTATCCGGCATTTAAAATTTTTCTATATATTGCTGCACGTTTCCCCAAGTGCCGATGCGGCCTCTCCACTGACTGGAGCCCCGCTACTTTCGTATCAAACTCATCTCTGGAGTGACAGCCCGCTCAGCCAGTTACTGTCCCATCTGCTCCACTGTCCCATCTTAGCCAGTATCTGGATGAGCGGACTGTCACTCCTGAGATTAGTTTGTTGTTAAAGTAGCGGGGCTGCAGTCAATGGAGAGGCCACATCGAGACTCGGGGGAACGCGGAGAGTTAAGCATGACATTTTTATTATGTTTGCCAACAAGGCAGCAATATATAAAAACATTTTTGAATGCTGAAAACCCCCTTTAAACCTTTGAATTTACACATAAGGTGCCAAACTTATCAATTTCATTGGAATCAACCAATCATACAGGGCTCATTGGGGGGACAAAATACTCCCCTAATGTTGAGAGATCAAGCATATTGCCCTTTATCACCACAAAATTATATTACCTTAGGAGATAACAACCCCCTAGACGACAGAAGCCGTATGGGCACCTCTGACCAGACGACCCATGTCGTACCCCTACAGCATTATTTGCTACGGAGCCATGAAGCAAGCTCACAGTTAATGACCGGCAGCATTTAAGTGTGATTGCAGGGGTCCTGTTAGTTTTCCCTGACTGCCACAGGCGTTATACTTACCTGCCTCAGGCAGGCTCTATGGGAAGAGCGCCAATAATACTGAACAATGCTATGTAATGGCATAGTACAGTTTACAGTATAAATTCCAATGAGAGCATGCAATTCCCGAGAGGGATTTAAAGTGTAAAAAATTAAATTTTTAAGAGTATGCCAAAGCCCCTTCCCTTTCCAATTATAGAAATAAAACATGTAAAAATAATTCAGTCAACATAATTTGTAATATTGAGTGTTTAATTGGCCAATTGACTAAAATATAAGAATATTGTTCCTGCACAAACAGCAGCTTAAGAGGGAAAAAACGCCAGGATTACTGATTTTTTTTTTTGTTACATTATGATAAAATTAATGATGAGATGAGCGAATATCGTTGGTCCGAACCCGAGCGTTCAGCATTTGATTAGCGGGGCCTACTGAAGCTGGATAAAGCCCTAAGGTTGTCTAGAAAACATGGATACAGCCAGTGACTAAAGGTTTTCTAGACAGCATTAAGGCTACTTCCAACCTCTGCAGCCACCACTAATCAAATGCCGAACGCTCGGGTTTGGACCAACTCTAGCATGCTCGATATTCACTCATACACACTTATTACGGGAAATGCCTATAAAGTGTTTTTTTTTCCCTCTGCACTTACTACTGCATCAAGGCTTCACTTCCTGGATAACATGGGGATGTCACTTCCTGGATAACATGGGGATGTCACTTCCTGGATAACATGGGGATGTCACTTCCTGGATAACATGGGGATGTCACTTCCTGGATAACATGGGGATGTCACTTCCTGGATAACATGGGGATGTCACTTCCTGGATAACATGGGGATGTCACTTCCTGGATAACATGGGGATGTCACGCCCCGACTCCCAGAGCTGTGCGGGCTGTGGCTGCTGGAGAGGATGATGGCAGGGGCACACTTAAGGCCCTATTCCACGGAACGATATTCGTCCCGTGGAATAGAGTGCAACGATCAGCCGACATCGTTCATGTCGGCTGATCGTTGCAATTGCTTGTTTTTCAACATGTTGAAAAAAAAGCGACTGATACAGCAACGATCTGCTGCCGTCGCTCTGTTGAATAGGAGCATCGACAGCAGATGCTGCTGTATCCTATGGGCTGCCCGGACGATCAGCGATCCAGGAAGTGAAGCCTTAAAGCAGTAGTAAGTGCAGGGAAAAAAGCACTTTATGTGCATATCCCATAATAAGTGTATATTGGTGATTTTTATAATAATACTTTCATAAAAGTTTTCGCCGGACTTCTCCTTTAACCTCAAATATTTTTGCAGTAGTGTCACTAAAAGGCACCATTACAAAGTACACTTGTTCCTTAAAACAAGCCTTTACATGGCCCTGTAGATGGAAAAATAAAAGCGCTATAGCTCTTAAAAGGCCTGGTCATTTAGGCCATTTTGGGCTGGGTCATGATGGGGTTAATGAATGTTTATTTTAATTAATTAAAAATAATTTCTACTGACTGTTCATATAATTTTAACTAAAGCTCATTCAGTGACATCATGGTGTTCATCTTTTCATGTAACATTGTTGTCATGTCTCTCTTCGGGTCAGCAGTTTCTATGCTGCAGGACATGGAGTTGTTATAGACCGGTATTCTATGCTAGGTCACAGATACAATGCAGCTGCGGCCTGGTCACCAATTTGACAAGATTAAAGCCCCTATTACACAGGGTGAATGGAGGAGCAAATGAGAGCTGACAGCGCCTGTTTGCTCCTCGTTCCCCGCTCAATGCCGGCGCTATTACACAAGGCGGAAGCGAGCAGATGAGCACCGGGGGGCGCCCGGGTGATCGCTAGATCATCCGGGCAGCCCATACAGGATAGCGGCGGTCTGCTGCCACTCCTATTCCATGGGCTGCCGGCAGCAGATCGCTGCTATCACAGTCATTTTTCTTTCATGATGTTGAACAAACGACAGCAATGATCAGCCGACATAGTTCATGTCGGCTGATCGTTACCTTCTATTACACGAGATGATTATCGGCTGAATACGGCCGATAATTGTTCTGTGTAATAGGGCCTTTGAGCTTCTAAGCTCACTATACTTATCACTCTTCCCCTCAAATTACAGACTGCTATAATCTGTGCCTATGCTGCTGGGATCACAGGATCAACTTGCTAGTTGCTGTCATCTGTTTCAACCCAGCTCTGCTGTAACACATTTACTTCCTGCATCAAGGTCATGTGACCGCTAAGGAGTAATAGTCTTGATTTTCAGTCTGCAAGCTGCATCCTCTCCCTTTCATATCTGCTATCAATCCCATGATGCATTAGCACAACACTACATGGGCAGCTAGTCTCTGCCTGGTGGGAGGATTGCGTAAAAATCCTCTTCTGCATATAACTGTGTATATATATCTGTATATATTCATTTATTTATTTATTTATTTATTTTTTTTAAGTGTCTGGATACTGCAGATGCAGACTTGTTTTAGCATCCCCTCTCTGTTCTTTTCACACCCTCTCAGGACATCTACCTACTGTGTCCAGTGCTGGAGGTCACGCATGCTCAGAATTCGTTGGGATGTTTGTTGTGAGCTTTCAAACCGTTTAAAGCAAATGTAACACCAACTTTGGGATTTATACATTGACAGACTAGCGACGGCTTGGTCCCTTTTTTTTGAACTGCCGCCTGGTTCCCGTGCACGGGGCCAGTCTACTCCAGAGCACCTGCCCGCCCCTGAGCACTGGGGGAAGGCCCACCGGCCCATAATGTGACAATCTCCCCTCCCTTCTGTGTTGAGGCTCCACTGATTCTAATGGAAAAGTGTTACAGAAGGGAAGGAGATTTCATCACACTGGGGGCCGGCAGGCTTGCCCCCAGTGCTCGGCAATAGACCGGCGCCATGTACGGGAGCTGGATGGTAGTTCAAACAAAAGGACATCCCCGCGCCGGCCTGTTAACCAAAAGCAATGTACCAGATGGTACATTCACTTTAAATCTTCACTCTACTGTACTGACACAGCCACAAGGCTTTCTCAGAGTACAGCAAAGAATTAGGGCCCTATTCCACCAGACGATCAGATTATCGTTAAATCGCTCGAATCTAAACGATAATCGTTCGGTTGAAATGTAGTTAACGATTAACGACCGAATGAGAGATCGTTGATAGCTTTATAATGCCCCTATTCCACAGGTCGTTTAGAGGAGCAAACGAGCGCTCTCAGCGCTCGTTTGCTCCTCGTTCCCTGCTCGCTGCCGCCGCTATTCAACGCGGCTGCAACGAGCGGGTGAGTGTGGGAGGGGGCGGCGGGGAGCTGCGGGGGGGCTGCCCGGGGGATATAGCAGCGTCTGCTGCTGATGCTCCTATTCAACGGAGCGACGGCAGCAGATCGCTGCTATATCAGTCGCTTGTTTTTCAACATGTTAAAAAACAAGCGACTGCAACGATCAGCCGACATGAACGATGTCGGCTGATCGTTGCACTCTATTCCACCGGACGATTATCGTCCGTAGCGGCCGATATCTGCCGAATAAGAACGATAATCGTTCCGTGGAATAGGGCCTTAAGACCTGGACCTATTTTTATCATTGCTCGTTCGCATTGAATAAGATGTCGTTCGGTCGTTTGCAATAGATAGGAACGCAATAGCGAATAAATAGCGAAGAAAAACAATCGCAATTACGATCATAAGTAACGATTATCGTTCCATGGAAATGAGTGAACGTTTTTTAGGTCTTTCGCAATAGCGGTCGTTTGAGATTGTTAATCGTTAACGATTATGCTAATTATAATCGTCCGGTGGAATAGGGCACTTAAACTGTTTTGGAGCTTGATGACGGGTGCTCTGAATTCCAGCGTATAGCACATCGTCCATGCATGGACCATGACGGCAGATGTCAATTCCCTCTAAGTTTAACTACACGGATTTTTGTACACAGGAAATGAAATAATTCCTGCTACTGTACAGGTAACCAGTTAGAATTAGCACCTTAGCAGGGACACTTGGCACAATAGGTAGACATTCAAATGAAAATAAACACAATTTCTTTAAACATGAAATATCACTTCATCATTTATAGTAGACTGTCATATTAAATGGGCGACAAACTTTAAATGGTCACTGACATTTCAACAAGACCGGTAAACAACACTGGTATACCACTTCATTTACTAAAACTGACTCCTTAACTCCGCAAAAAGAACAGCTCTAAGATCTTGTCCACTAGCTGTGTCTTTCCTGTAAGTCTGTCTCCCAAAATGGCTATATCAGGAAATAACACAGGAAGTTGGGGCTGGGTATGCATAAGCTGAGCCTGTCTGCCTGCAGAAGACGATTCACATTGTTCCTTAAAAAGGTAAATCAGGGCTTCCTGCCTATCACTGCCTAGGTATAACTATGAGGGGCACTATAAAGATCTCTCTCATGATCCATTTATATCCAAGTATCTGTGAACAAGAGACATCCTCTGTCCAGAGGGGGGGGGGGGGGGGGGGGGACACCAGAAAGGGATTCTCTTTACTGTGAGAGCTGTGAGACTATGAAACTTTCTGCTGGAGGAAGTGGGCATGATAAATTAAAAAAAAAAAATTAAAAGATTCAATTATAGTATACCAGGTTCTACTAACTAGATTCTGGAGAAGGGCGTATGATCCAGGGATTTATTCTGATTGCTAGATTAAGAGTGAGGATTTTTTCCCCTTCAAATGAGAAAAACTGGCATTTACCTTTTTTTCCTTCATCTGGATTAACACTAGAGTGTACTAGGCTGAACTGGATGGACAGAGGTCTCTCTTCCCCAGAGCATTGGCAACTCCTTTCTACGTCTACAGGTCATCTATCTAGTGTACAGTGTAAACCATTAGCCCTGTGTCACAGCATAGCAGGGCAGTAATAATTGGAGAATCAATTGGTATTTCCTATTTTTAGCCTTTGTTCTTCATCCTGACCCCCAAACAGTACAAACCCCACAATAATACAGCAACATTTTTAACTTCCCAGCTAACATGCCAGTGAGATATGAGCAATCGCTATACAGGTACATGCAGGACTTTGCTTAAACAGCGTAATCAAATATAGAATAACTATCACTATAGCGGACCGCGCCAGTATGCTGAATTCAGGTCCTTCCAACAAAACAAACCATGTAACCCTGGCACGTACACCATGCTAACATTACTATATAATACAAGTGACATCACAGCCACTTAGAAGTGCAAATGTGCTCAGACATGGTAAAACAGAAAAATTCTAACTCACTGGCAACGCCAAGATGCAGATATGCTGCAGGGTTATGCAGAGCATCTCCCCTCCCCCCCAATAGCATGTATTCCCAGTGTCACACATTACCTTTTCTTTCCGATTTTTGTGCTGGGATGGAAGATGTAGGGATAGGCAGTTTCGATAAAGCCGCCGCTCCATTTGCGTCAAATGACTTTTTTGGAGGAGGGTGATCAGGCT
Organism: Dendropsophus ebraccatus; assembly: GCF_027789765.1. Classification (NCBI taxonomy): domain Eukaryota; kingdom Metazoa; phylum Chordata; class Amphibia; order Anura; family Hylidae; genus Dendropsophus; species Dendropsophus ebraccatus. Next base: position 195,809,285 of record NC_091455.1, read on the forward strand.
GTACTGTAAAAGTACTAGAAGGAACAGTGCTCGGGGCCGCGGAAGGGTGAACCAGCGGCTTAACTGTGTGCTGCACCGGGGCGGCTGCACTACTGTGAGTCTCTGTTCTGGGGAGTCTGTAGTCTCTATCATTGTGCCGGCTTGTCTGCGACAAGATATTCTGTGGAAGCATGCTGCTGGCGTCATTGGAATGTTTCTCATCAACTGATTGGGAGTTTTTATAAAGAAAAAAAAATAAAAAAAAAAAAAATAAAATACTTAATACAGCACCATGACCATTCATGTTTAATGATGTACATTGTACAAAGCTCCTAGTAGGAAAAAGACACAGGATTCTTATACAGCTTCTTACAGTGGCCGGGCAGAAAGTGCTGCTCGGCGCTCCCCTCACATAGCCTACAGGTCGGTTTCTGATGGGGAGGGGTTAAGTGAAGAGAATATACATTGTGTACTGAGCTTCAGGAATTTCGGGGGAAATTAGGAGAACATTTTAAAATGTTTTATGCTTATTTATGTACAGATCATACAAAGCCTGCACGTCAATGCTCAAGGGGGAGAGGAGGCTGCCCTAAGAGACACTTATCCCCTAGCCACAGGACTGACGCTAAAAAGTCTTTGTCTATACTCGTCTTTGTCCCTGTCCATACTCATCTATCCCACCAATCCTAAAGATTTTGAATGTATGTGCTCCATTATCTTTTCATTAAAAAAAAAAATAATACAAAGCCCCTCCCTCCAGCCGGGGGACCCCCAACAATCAAACTCCCCTATCCTTTGAGCAAGTCTTAAAAGGGTACTTCCAGGGGTGGAAAAAAAAATTCACATTTGTAAATTACTTCTAGTTGAAAATCTCAAGTCTTCCAGTACTTATTAGCTGCTGTACGTCCTGCAGGAAGTGGTGTATTCTTTTCAGCCAGTCAAAGTACTCTCTGCTGCCACCCCTGTCCGAGACAGGAACTGTCCAGAGCAGGAGAGGTTTTCTATAGAGATTGTCCATGTCAGGAACTGTCCAGAGCCGTAGGAAGAGATGGCAGCAGAGAGCACTGTGTCAGAAAATACACCACTTCCTGCAGGACGTACAGCAGCAGATAAGTACTGGAAGACTTGAGTGTTTTTTTTAATAGAAGTAAATTACAAATTGATTTAACTTTCTGAAACCAGTTGATTAGAAAAAAAGAGAGTTCTGATTATGCAAACACCTTTGCACACTAATGGTGCATTTTCACAGAGATCTGACAGATTTTTGAAGCCAAAGCCAGGAATGGAATTGAAAAGAGGAGAATTCAGTCTTTCCTCTATGACCTGTTCTGCTTATAGTCTGGTCCTGGCTTTGGCTTCAAAAATCTGTCAGATAAATCTGTGTAAACTCACCATAAAAGAGTCCCAACCTCTCTAAAATGTAAGTAGAAAATGGGTCCGTCCCATGGGACAGACGGCTTTGCAAGAGTTTCTAACATAAAATATGATGTAGTTGTTCAAATAATTAAATTCACCAACAGCGCTGTGAACTACACAGCAAACCAAAAGCCTCACTGCAAAGCAAGCTACTCTATTCTATTATATGTGGCAAAACTGCCTGCATTATACTATGAATTGCCATGGTTTAGTTAGAGGACTTGTATTTTTAATTCAGATTTTTTTTTTAAATACTTCAGGCAAAAGAGTACACAGCCCCCCCCCCCCCAAAAAAAAAAAACAAAAACAAAACCCACATCACAAAACCAGTAAAACAGGTGCAGTTTTACCGCACAGTACTCCACTATGCAATAACTCCATCTTTACGGTCAACATAAACCTTGCAATTTTTACACATGAGCGTGGCTTAAGGCGACACTGTACCACAATCTGACCCCCCCAAACCACTTGTACAGTCAGATAGCTGCTTTTAATTCAAGATCTGTCCTGGGGTCCATTCGGCAGGTGATGCACTTATGGTTCTAAAAAACAAACTTTTAAACTTGCAGCCTTGTGCCCAACGGCCGTGGCCTAAAGTATCTGTGCCCTAACCTTGCACCACCCCTCAGTCTCTCCTCCCCACCCTCTTCATTATTAGAAATGCCACTGGCAGGATTTTTTCTATTCCTCTGCAGTGAACACTACACAGGAGCCTTAACGATCCAGCCCATGTGCAGTGTTCTCACAGCTGATGAATAGGAGACAATCTGCCTGGAGCATTCCTGATGATGAGGAGGGACAGAGAGGTTGTGCCAGCCTAATGCACAGACACTCTAGGTCACAGCCGTTTGGCGCAGGGCTGCCAGTTTAAAAGTTGTTTTTTAGGACAATAACTGCATCACCTGCCGAACGGACCCCAGGGCAGATCTTGGATTATAGCAGCTATCCGAAGGTACAAGTAGTTTGGGAGGGTCAGATTGTGGGTACTGAGTCACTTTAAAGGGGTTATCTAGCATTACAAAAAAACATGGCCACTTTTTTTTCCCCAGAGACGGCACCGCTCGGAGCTTAATTGCAAACCACATCTGAGCTGGAGACAAGAGTCGTGTCATCTCTGGAAGAAAGTGGCCATGTTGTCCTAACACTGGATAACCCCTTTAAAAATGTTTTACCTTTCAGCAAGTTCTCTTCTATCCATAGGATAGTAAATCCGTAAGGGTCAGACCGCTGGGGCCGCCTCCAATCACCAGATCGCTGTATAACTGTAGCTCAGAATGGATGGGATGGACTGCACATGGGTGGCTACTACTCCTTTTATTCTGGACTACAATTTTACCTCTTTCTGGGAATTGGCACCTGTGATTGGACCCTGACCAATCCGCATCTTTTCTCTGCTACTCCGTCAAAAACACATAAGCAAGTTGCCACACCTAAAAAGCCAAACAACCAACTAGATCGAACTTTATCTTCACAGCCGCCACCTGTCAAACATCTGAGACGGACCAAAATATGCTGCTCGCCATTACTGGATTACATATAGCATAAACAAGACAAATAATACATTGCAGATCAAAGAATCCTACAACTTTACAGAGATCTGATATTACCATTGTCAGCTCGGTGCTGCCAAGAACATTTTATTGACCAATTCCAACACAAAACCACCATCACAGGTACATTAAAAAAAAAAAAAAAAAAAAAAGTGAAAAACCAGGTATCACAACCGGAGCAAAATTTCAGCAAAATACCAAAACACGAAAGCAAGATAAAGACACAAAAGATACAATACAACAGACAGGAAAACCCACGCTTCTGTACAAGATATACTGCAAGTCCATGAAGGTACATTATGTGAACCATTTACCAGCATTGGCCTTCAAGAAGCACTGGTAATTCTGCCGATTGCATATAGTAGGGAAAGCAAATTTGCACCAAGGAATTATGGGTAGAAAACAGAGTAAATATGGGTAACAGGAGTATTGCAAAATATATGAGCTTAGTTTCCAGTAACGTTTGCTGTGCAGTAATGCCACATCCAACAGACGTCGGTGCCCATATGCTTTATATATAATAGCCAAAATATAATTCAGTCACATAGAAGCATCTGGTGACAACACAGAAAATTCCATATCAACCATAGACAGTCACCTGCTACCTGTGCCAACAACATGCACAAACACTGCACACAACACTATCCCCCTCCCCCAAGAGGATCCGGCACAGATGCTCTGGTGGCCGGTGATGACACGATGTACCCGTCGGACTGCAGCAGTCACAAGCCTTGCATATCGGCATCACTGCTCAGCACTCTGATGCCACTACGTACAGGATGTCATTGATACCAGCAGGTGGCTTTTGAGCCAACTGGTATATTTTTTCTTTTTAGAACTTTTTGGCAACAACTTTAAAGGGGACCTGTCACCCTGGCTGACAGGGTGAAGCCCACTTGACCCCCCGGTGGAGCCACTTATACTTACACCTTCCTCAAAGTCCTGATCCCCGTCCCGGCGCCGAGAAATCCAAGTCAGAAGCTGTGCGCGAGCTCACCAGAGAGGAGCCCGACGGTGATAGAAAATGACTGGAGCAGTCATTCTCTATGGACGTCTGACTCATCTCTGGTGAGCGCACGCGCACCTTCCGACGGGGATTTCTCGCCGACCGGAGAGGGTCCGGGACTTTGATAGGGGGATAAGTATATGGGGCTCCACCGGGGGGGGGGGGGGGGGGGTGGGGGGTCAGGCGGGCTTCACCACGGCAGTTGGGTTGATAGGTCCCCTTTAAAAACATATAGGAGTAACTTATTCTCCCTACAAGGATTTTTTTTTATTATTATTTTTTTTTAATAACCACAAAAAATATAAAACTAGGCTAGATTCCAACTCCCAGACTGACCACTACACAGTGCATGGAGGCAAAAAGCCACAGTGGCTCTGCCCTACAGCTAATCAATGAAGGGTGCCATGTGTTGACACCCTATTGATCACATAATCTAAGGATAGCCCATCAATAGACATAAAAGACACAAGATGCTAGTAAACATCTATTATACAGAGTATTGCTGGTGTCCCTAACTAATCATGTTATGATAAAAGGAGTCACACAAGCAGATCCCCAACAATTATTCTTCTACTAACTTCCCTTAGTCACAATTGCCTTGCAGATCTATCAGGAGATCTTTCTGACTGTTTCCATCAGTCTATAGATAGCGAAAAGGTTATTAATACGACTGCCGGGCAACCACTGGGAATTCTACATTCTCCACAGCCCTACACACCATTAAGAGTCATTTGTGCAAGCTGTCAATGTATATTCTTTACAATAACCCCTTCATAGGAGAAAAGCTTCCCCTTCATCAGAAAAAGAAATATAAACCTCTATATAAAATTTCTCTACTTAAGGGTGCCTTCACACCTACCGGATCCGCAGCAGTTCCAGTCCCGTTGTCAGACTCCCGACTCCAGTCCCACTCAGCCGATCAGTGCACAGCAGCACTGATTGGCTGAGCGGGACCGGAGCCAGGAGCCTCCCAAGCAGCCACGTCGCCAAGCAGGTAATATATGCTCTCGGTGGCAGGCTACGGGCAGCAGGGGGTTAACGCGCATACTGACAGCGGGATGTCAATCACGCTGCGAGTATGTGCTCTATAGGAATGAATGGGACTGGATTTGCAGCGGGTCTCGAGAGAAATCCGCTGTGCATCCGGTAGGTGTGAAGGCACCCTAACAGGGTATCAAACAGCACAGAAAATACAGTTAGTAACAAACTATAATCACCTATACATAGAGTAGGCTACAAATGTCTCCTCATGGGGGGCTGAGGTGCAGCGATACTCTGCTACCTTCACCAGTGTCATACGAAGTGAATAAAGCAGAAATCCAGCCAGTGGTGGTTCCAGAAGTCAGAGATGAGCACAACCATAGAGATGAGTGAACCTTGAGCATGCTGCCTGGAAAACATGGATAGAGCCATAGGTTGTATCCATGTTTTCCAGGACCCCCTAGGGCTGCAGCCACTGGTAATTAAACGCTGCATGCTCAAGTTTTGCTCATCTCTAGGGGTGTGAGGAATAAGCGAGGAATGGAACGTTTTCTGGTTGAAATTTCCTCTTCTTCAGCTCTGGCGGAAGAGGCGCAGATACCGCGCAAAAGTGGAAATTCAGAGCCCTAATGACTAAGATTTCTCTAGCAGAATCCGCAAAAGGAAAGTGGATCCTACACGCATGAATTTAGAGAAGAATACGCGTAAAATTAAGCACGGACTCAGCTTGAAATTCCTCGCCTATTCCTCAGTGTAAACATACCCTAGCACCCATCAAATAATCACCACATACCCTATGTATAGGTGATAGATTACCCCCTTTAAATACAAAGAATCCTGCTTTGCAGTAGATATGGCTCACCTGTAGCTGTGGCTTGCATCGCTTCTCTTCTATAGTCTCTGTCTTTGGGGAAACTATTAATTGCCACTTTGGTAGAATCCTTTTGGCGTTGCTCTCTACATGAAAAAGAATACAAAGACAATTAAAAAGGAACAAAAATGAGCAGAAAAAAAAAACTATTTAAACTGATAAGTATCAATCTATTCTTCTGACCTATAATACGATCAGGCCATTACTGTTTGATCTATGGGATGCAGACACCATGCTAATCAGATGTTACACACATACACAATGGATGGCCAGAAGCCTTAGCTTTGTTCATCGTGCAGCATTTGTGCCGGGCTACTGCAGTAGGGCTCCCATTAAAGTGAATAGGGAATGTGTGGCAGTAACCAGACGCCACCACGGCCTGTTGTCCCGTGGATAGGCCAACATTGTTAAAGGGCTAAAGCCATGTGACTTTACACTTTAATTACACGTAATCTAACTGGTCAAACAGCTACTGAATCCTGTATACCAAAAAGGGCTGGACAAGGGAGGATCCCCTACTAAATATTCATCAGTAGCCATTTAGTTACTATAACAGATACTACCGATGCACATGAGGTGCATATTGAATAACATTGTTATCAGTGAACTGTACTACTAGTGTTAAAGTGTCAATGTCATTTAAATTTCTTTTTTGCAGTAATCAATAGTACAGGCGATTTTAAGAAATTTTGTAATTGGGTTTATTAGCCGAAAATGCATTTTTATCATGAAAAAGTTTAAATCTCTCCCCCTGTCTTCATTGTTCTCTATGGAGAGGGGAGGGGGTGGAGGGAGATGAGACACCAAAACAGGACAACAATTTAATTTACAGCTACATCACCGGGCTATCTCCTCTGAAGTCAGCACTGACCTCTCTCTGCTTTCACACAGCTCCCACTGAGTAATCCTTTGTTCTCTGTTCTGTCTAATCTCCCTCCTTTCTTCTCCATAGGTTACACACGGCTCGACTAATGTAAGAGTCTCTAAATTACCTAATAATGAATGAGGGGGGGGGGGCTGGCAAAGTTTTTTTGAATGTAGATAATAGCATATTTGCCTAATAAAGCCAATTACAAAGTTTAATTAATTTGCCTGAATTATTGATTTCTGCAAAAAACAAACAAACAAACGAGAAAACAGTGACACTAAGTGCTGGTTAAACATAATTTTATTGTGCATATATTATTTGCACATACCTGCACTGCTGAACACTTGAGTCGGCCATATATATTTCTTAAGTATTGTACTATAATTTGCAATTTTTCTAACAGAGTTTAAAAAAAATACATAAGACACAACCCATAGCAGCTGCAGTGCAATTGCTAGAATAAAGTCATCATAGATAGGACTGTGTAAGAATTTGGTCAGTAGCAAAAACAGACCCATTAAGAATAATGCTGCAAGCCAATGTACAAACCCATAAGTGCATCTCTCCCCACCTAATGACCAAATAAAAACACTAGATGAGACTAGATGGCCTGTCTCAAAAAAAACAAAAAAAAATCCACGTCACACAGACGTAGCCTGGGTTTTTAAAACCCCCTCCAATCACTAGATATAGCTGGAAAAATCCCATGGCTCCTGTCTCATTGCCGGGGTTGGGTTCTATATTAAGTCTATGGAGCATGACTCCTGCAACAAACAAGGAGGCACTCAGCCACAAGCTACTTCTGTCTCCATCATTAGTGGGGGACTGCACACGCAGGACCCAACCAATCAATGTAGGACAGAAAAGGTAGGGGTACAGTAGATATGTGAATTAAATTAAGCAAGGTTAGCTATATGCTATCATGTCCCTGGTGGATGTAAAAAGTAACATGGTGCAGCAATCATGCTAAGGATGATGGGCACAAGTGTGACTTATAAATAAAACATGCAGACATGGAGGAGACCTTCTTCTGTCCTGCTCTGCAAAGCTGATCAGGACGTCTTGCTTTATGGATGCTTAATTCTCTATGGTAAAAGAGACCGGTTGCACATTTACCTCTCGAGCCACTCTTTCGGCTTCTCCCACTGAGACACTTCTGTTCGGCAATTGTAATAGTACTTCTTACCAGAGGAGCTGATATGTTCAGACCAGTCATCCGCAGGATCATATGTCTACAAAGCATAAGAGAGACTTGGGAGAGTCAATGCCTGCCTCATAATAAGTGACAGCTTCAGGTGAGAATGGCCAACTAAAAGTAATCTGTTCGGGCTCTCCTCTAACAAGATGGACAAGGCTCTACAAATTAAAAGACATTGTAAAATGAAATAAAGACTCCAACTGCTACAATGGAAATACATTAACCTTCTAAATATACCAGACAAATACCATGCACTACACAGGGCTCCAGACTAAAAAATTTACCTGGGAGCCATTGGCTCCTAACCTGAAAAATTTAGGCGCCAAATAGAATATTTGGTCGCCAACATTTTAAACCATGTAAAATTAATGTTATGTTAAATGGGACTTACTGTGTGCAGAGGCCACGGCAGCATCCTCCTCCTCCTCATCCTCCTCCTCCTCATCCTCCTCCTCCTTTAGATCCTTTCTTTTCTTAGTTTGAAAACGTTCATGGAAACTTGCAACTTGACAACCATATACAGTCTGACTCAGTACTTCAGCTTCACTTGGCTAGCCTTTTAATGAGGCTTACTCTTCTGAACTTGGAACTTAAAGGGAACCTGTCGACCCCCGTACCGGGGTGACAGGCTCCCAACCCCCCGTTAGAACCCCCTATACTCACCTCATCTTCACCCCGCTTCTGAAGATGGTCGGGTCCCGGAGATCTCAGCCGCTGCAGCCCGGCGTGCGCTGAGAGATGAGTCCAACGCTCATAGAGAATGACGGGAGAGTCCAGCGCTCCATCATTCTCTATGAGCGTTGGACTCATCTCTCAGTGTGCGCGTCAGGCTGCAGCGGCTGAGATCTCCGTGACCCGACCATCTTCAGAAGCGGGGTGAAGATGAGGTGAGTATAGGGGGTTCTAACGGGGGTTGGGAGCCTGTCACCCCGTCACCGGGGGAGACAGGTTCCCTTTAAAAGCTTGCAACAGTCTATACATACTGAGCTAGACTTATGACTGCAGCCATAGTGACCCCCCACAAGATGTGTATATAGATAGATATATCTCTCACCTAGTGACTAATGCAAGTGACCCCCTACAATACAGACACCTGAGGGGCCCTGATAATAATAATTGTGCATATATCTATCTCCCAGTGTCTGCAGCCAGTTTGCCCTACACTTATAGATGACCCCCTCTACCCCCATTATAGATGCCCCCTCCTCCCCCCCATTATAGATGCCCCCTCTCCCCCCCATTATAGATGCCCCCTCTCCCCCCCCATTATAGATGCCCCCTCTCCCCCCCCCCTTATAGATGCCCCCTCTCCCCCCCCCCCCTTATAGATGCCCCCTCTCCCCCCCCCCCTATAGATGCCCCCTCTCCCCCCCCCATTATAGATGCCCCCTCTTCTCCCCCCTTATAGATACCCCCTCCCCTTATAGATGCCCCCTCTCCCCCCCCCATTATAGATGCCCCCTCTTCTCCCCCCCATTATAGATGCCCCCTCCCCTTATAGATACCCCCTCCCCTTATAGATGCCCCCTCTCCCCCCCCATTATAGATGCCCCCTCTCCCCCCCCCCATTATAGATGCCCCCTCTTCTCCCCCCCATTATAGATACCCCCTCCCCTTATAGATGCCCCCCCCCTTATAGATGGCCCCCTCTCCCCCCCTTGAAGATGGCCCCTCTTCTCCACCCATTATAGATGCCCCCCCTTCTCTTCACCCAATTATAGATGCCCCCCCCCCCCTTTCCTCTATGCTAAGCAATATTTAAAAAAAACAAACACACAAACTCACCTGACAACCCGCTCCCCCGGCGATCCTCTTCTTCTTCGGACGCTGTCCCCGGCTGATGCGCGGCTGCCGGGGGTGTCCCGTCCTATCCCCGGCAGCGCGGCGCGTCAGTGAGCTCCCTGTACGCCTGGGGCTGTGACTTCTGACACAGGAAGCGTCTCTGACGTGCGCTTCCTGTGCCGGAAGTCAGGGCCCCAGGCAGCTCACTGATGCGCCGCGCTGCCGGGGATAGGACGGGACACCCCCGGCAGCCGCGCGTCAGCCGCGCATCTTAAAGAGACAGCGCGCCGCCAGGGCCAGTCGCAAATGGCGCCCAGATTAATAAATCTGGGCGCCATTTGCAAAATGTCAGTCGCATTGGCGACCATTTTGGTCGCCATCTGGAGCCCTGCTACATGTACATTATAGGAAGGGTCCCTTTTCCAGCCTCACAGCCGACATGGACAGAACAGGGACTGTGCGTGCACAATCACTGGAGGAGTGATGGCCGGGAACAGAATACACCCTGTCCCCCCTATTCATTACCTAATACAATAAATGTCGATCGTGATGCAGAGAACGAAGCGCGGGGGTCATTGGGACTAAGAGTAACTTTATAACAAAGTTAGTGTAAATTTTATAACCAATAAAAAATACACACTTAGAAACAAGTTATGCCCCCTATTAAAAAGGGGTGTTCTGGTCGAAAAAGTGAAAAACTTGAAATGGCCAGAAAAGGACCCCAGGGGAGTATGGTTAAGCAAGAATAGGATGTTCATTATGTTCTATGCAAGTGCAACAATGTGCCCCTCTTTGACGTCATAGGCACATAGGCCCCGCCCCCTCTATGCCCATTGGTATGGGCAGACCTAGAGGGGGTGGGGCCTTGATCTTTAGGCCAGCCTGTTCCAATGGTCAGCAAGGGGGCAGGGCCTATGACGTCACTGAGGGGCAGGGCCAACAGTGGCGCTGTGGGCGGGGTGGTGCCCACTTAGCACAATCTGCAGTTGATAAAAGATCACTTTTTACTTGAACAAGCAACATGAATCCCATTCTCCTGCATGTTAGGAGAACTGCTGAACAGAATGACAATACATTGTTCTGTTAAGTATTTGCCACTAATGTATGCTGCTCTCACCGACAGATCCCCTTCAAAGAATACTAGATTTAAAAAAATAAAAAAAAAGTTTGACAAGCTTGTCCACAAGCTTCTCTCCCCACCACCTATAAGCGAGACCCACAGACTTGCATTTGGAGTACAACTGACAAGTCACATGATCTACGCGAGAAGGCTCAGGTGTTCCTTTTAAAGTTTAAATTTATTTTGTTTTTTTTTAAATCACATCCTGAAATGAATAAAGTCACAGCTTTGCCCCCTTCTCTGACACAGTGCCTATGTAGATTTAGGGAGAAGAGTCGGTTTTGCTAAAGAGACGAGATGTAACAACCACAGGACTGTCAGGCAATGTGTCCCATGTCATCTCCACATCACACTACTCAGGTCTTCTGTGGCAAATACCTGAGGCCATGTGTTCAATATTTGCACCTTGTAACCATTTTCACAAAGTACTTAATCACTATTTAGCTTGAAGGAAGTGTATACCACATGTCTAAAACAAATGCACATTGTACTACAAAACTGCTGACAGTGTTACATAGTTCTTGGGGAAGGAATTCATATATTGCTGTACATTAAAGAGGTACTCCAGGCTAGGGTTATTTATAGTGTATGGCCGGGCAGGGGGTGGATATAGGGGCCGCTGGTCACTTACCTCCCCGGTTCCAGTGTAGAGTCCCATATTGCGCCGCACCATTCTCCCGTTCCACTGCAGTTTCCTGGTATAAGCTGCAGCTTAAGACTGACGTCTAAAGGCAGCGGTCATAGCGTTGTCCTGCCTTGGCCGCTGAATGGCTGAGCTGCGGCTTGGGTTATCACGTATCAAGCCGCAGCTCAGTCCAGGAAGTAGCAGCGGGACGGGAGAAGGGGGCGGCGCAATCCAGCGCTGGAAGCGGGGAGGCAAGTGAACCGCGGCCTCTATATCCACCCCCTCCCCGGCCATACACTAAAAATAACCCCAGCCCGGAGTACCCATTTAAGCTTTCTATGCCTTCAATTTGAAGGCAAACAAAAAATCCTGTTTTATGCTGCAGTAAAGTGACAAAGAGGCGGGGCCCAGGCAGATCACAGCACTGCAGTTTCCAGTCAATTTTTTCTACTCCTCATACTTTCACTAAAAAAGAAAAAAACACTACTAAAATAAAAGTTAGCCAAATAAGTCCATGTTATTGCAATATTACTTACAGAATCACTCGTCTTGCTTGGAGTAGAAGAATGTGAATTTGAGCTATGAAGAGCACTGTGGTTATGTGAATTTTCTTGTGGAGAAAAACTGGTCCCTGGAAAGAAAGCAAAAATCATTATGATATAGTAGAAGGATTGCTGTCATTTATTCATACATTTAGAAAGACTGGACTGCAATGGATACAACATATAGTGAACCACCATCAATACAGCAGTGAGAAGAGGGTCTATACCTGGGATGGGGAACCTCCAGCTGTTGCAAAACTACAATTCCCATCATGCCTGGACAGCCGAAGTAAAGCTTTGCAACAGCTGGTGGTTTCCCATCCCATGTATAGACCCTCTTCTCACTGCTGTATTGATGGTGGTTCCCCATGCCTGGTCTTTACAAATACATTAAGTAAAAAATATCAGCAACAGAAAACTCGTGTAGATTGGGGCAATATTCTGTAAAGATTTTTCTAGATACCAAGTAAAGATGGCACTGCGGGAAAAAAAAAAATAGCATGGACACCCAATGCACCTAGGACTTCACTGCATTGAGCGCTTTCACTAGAAGCCGGCAGTGTTAACGTTTGGCTGGTCTCCCTGAGATCAGCAATCTGTTTCTCTTATGGCTCTACTAGATATTGCTCCCACCTAGCCAGAATCCTGCTCCACACTGATGAGGGGCAACACCCCAAAACAGCTGTATGGGGATGGATACCTGGTCTTTGTTTTTTCCTTGTCATTACACTTACTTATAGGGCCCCCTAATATGGCGGTTTTGGTGGTTTCCTTTCAGAAGCCACCCCTTGGCTGGGGGCTTCCCGGAGGGATATCTGGCTAGTCCTGTGTTTTAAGACTTTTAGATGAGGCTCCAAGGGCTCTCCTTTTGCATATTCATGTTTCCCAGGGGGCAATGCACCTAGGATTTCACTGCATTGAGCGCTTTCACTAGCAGCCAGCAGTGTTATCATTTGGCTGGTCTCCCTGAGATCAGCGATATGTTTCTCACAAAGTAAGCACACACTGTCATGTGGAAAAACAGGACCTTAAAGTGGTTAGCAGCAGGACCAGGTACTGACCACAACCCGAAAAGGGGTACTCCAGAAGGGGAACAAAAATGTTTTTCAATACTGCTGCAATAAAGTTGCAGATTTGTAAAAGACTTTAATTAAAAAACCTCAAGTCTTCCACTGCTACATGTTCTACAGGAAGTGGTGTATTCTTTCCAGTCTGACACAGTGCTCTCTGCTGCCACCTCTGTCCATGTCAGAAACTGTCCAGAGCAGGAGCAAATCCTCACAGAAAACCTCTGTTCTGGACAGTTCCCGTCACGGACAGAGGGGGCAGCAGAAAGATAAGCCGATAAGTACCGGAAGACTGGAGATTTTTTAATAAAAGTAATTTACAAATCTGTATAACTTCCTGACACCAGTTAGTTAAAAAAAATTAAAAAAAATCTGTAGAATACTCCTTTTAAAAATAACAAAGGCTCATCAGGGAATACAAAATCTCATCCAAAAGGAAGAGGACCCTACGATTCCTTACGCCATCTATGTGGTCTCCTCAAGAAGACACATTGTAACATATATAAAACCATAGATCAAATGCTGACTCACAAAATACTCAATTGCTAATATGGCCGCACTGAATAAAACCGTATCTAGCTATCAAGCATCCAGCAAAAAGGTCAGAAAATCCTAAACGTATGAAACATCTTGGACAGAACAGCAGCTCTGGAGCACAAACTGCTCTAACACTGTGCAGAGTACACGGACGTTCATATATACTGGCCTGTGCCCTGGATTTCTCAGGAGTAATAGCTGTGTGCAGTGAGGAGCTCGGTTGTCTGTTGACGCTCCCAGCTCTGTCTGCAAGTCAAAACCACAGCCGCTACCACGTCCTCCTCCCACCAACGCAACAACACATACTAGAGCAGATATGTTAGAGTCCAGAACAGGGGGCAAACAACTTAAAGTGACACTGTCACCCCCTTTTTGCATTCTGACATCTCTACACAAGTGTAAAGGGTAAATTTAGCGGTTTTCATACCTTATTTTATATCATACGTCATGGTGCTTGTTCAAGTAAAAAGTGATCTTTTATGAACTGCAGATTGTGTTAAGTGGGCGGGGCCTTGCGGTGCCACTTAGCCCTGCCCATAACGTCACCGTTGGCCCCGCCCCCTTAGCGGCCATTGGTGGGCCGACCTAGAGAGGGTGGGGCCTAGACCTTTATGCCAGCCTGTTCCAATGGCTGGTGAGGGGGTGGGGCCAACGGTGGCGTTGTGAGCGGGGCTAAGTGGCGCTAATGCCGCGAGGCCCCGTCCACTTAACATAATCTGCACTTGATAAAAGAAGACTTTTTACTTGAACAAGCACCATGACGTATGATATAAAATAAGGTATGAAAAACGCTACATTTACCCTTTACACCTGTGTAGTAGAGATGTCAGAATGCACAAAGGGGGTGAGTGTCACTTTAAGGCCCTATTCCATGGAACGATTATCATTCATAAACTCGCTCCAATGACAGCTCGTTAACGATAATCGCTTCGTGGAATTGGTGTAAACGAGCGAACGACAAAGGCGAAATTGTTATATTGTTGTTCAAAATTGTTTTTCAGCATGTCAGGAAAAAAAAAAAAAAAAACACGTTGGTCTTTGAAAGATAATTCGCTAATCGGTTCGTAAAATTAGAAATCTTTCAGTCATTTGTTAAAAGGTTTAAAAAAAAAAAAAAAAAAAAAAAAAGTAGGTGTGTCGTATGGTCATGATCACCCCGGCAAACGTTTTAAACGACCATGTAACGACCGCAAAATAATCGTTACACTACATATATCGTTCACGTTCCCACGTGTGTTATGTGTATGAGCTAAAAAAAAGTTAACGAGCGGTCGTTGGAGCGAGTTTATGAACGATAATCGTTCCGTGGAATAGGACATTTACTGAGACCTTTACCTACTCTACATAGAAATGCACCAGTAACATATGCATAAGCAGAAAGCTAGCTAATTGAAGTGATAAGGACACAGACTGAAGGAGTATTTGAAGAAAACATTTTTATATAACTGATCCCCATTATTCCTGCAGTATCAGCTGTTTCATCCCAGCTCAGCTGCATCCACACATTTCTTTACTGCAGATGGTCATGTGACTCCCATCCAGCAACCGGATAAAATATGAGCTTTTATGTGTACACAGGCCACGCAGTATGATGTTCTGTAAAACTACAGGATTATATCACAGCCTATGATATTCCTCTAGGCAGCTCAGCCCCCTGTCTCCCAGCTCTACCCTCCTTGTTCTCCTCTATATTCTTCACTGCACAACATGCTGCTATAATCAGAATGTCTGCTCACTCCAGAGACAGAGATATAGTGATATAATAGTAATAGAGCCCAAACAACAACAGTTGCAAAGCTATAAAACTCCCCAGATTCACTATCACTATGCCTGTATCTTCAGTGTGCAGACTTCTCCAATGTCCTATAAGATGCAGCCGGAGTTAGCTGACATTCTGTCTATGACTAATCAATCATAATAATTGTCTACTAATAATTTCTAGCACTGAAAGAAATTACAATAGTGAGACTCTACCCTCTGTCTCTGCAGAGTCAGAGGCATCATGGGAAATGACGACATGGCTGTATTAAGAAACCTTATCAGAGGGAACATAGGAATCAAGATAGCAGGCAACCCATGCATGGCACATTAACTCGAATAGGTATACACATACAAAACTATATACAAATAGAATATAGCAGTGCTCTGTGCTACTATGGTGCTTCTCCAAGAAAATAAGACAGGGTTTATTTTTGAAGAAACACAGTATGCCCCTACACTGTAGCCCCACTCTATATGGTAGTTTGCCGCTATACTGTATGTCCCACTGTTAGACTCCTATATTTTAAGTTTCCCTGTAGTTAGGCCTCTATACATCCCCCTCGGCATGTAGTCCCCATACGTAATACCTCCCCACCTGCTCTGTGGTTGGCCCACATACCACCACCCCCCGCCCCCACCCCCCGGCTGATTATCGGCCAGAAGCGTTGCAAGAAATGATCCTTCACCAATAATCTGTAAAAATGACAGCGATTAGTCGAGGATGGGCAAAACGTCCGATCCTCAGTTGATCTGTTTAGAGCAGGCTTTAAAACTTATTGACATCAGCCAAACATCTTCCTGTGTAAACAGGGGATGTGAGGCGGAGGACTATAAAAGGGAAACTGACAGCATGGATATACATATATCCACTATCAGTTTCCATATCACACAGCATAGCATACCTATCACTGCTGTTATCAACCATCCTATTCTCTGGCCCAGAGGAACAGGATGCTCCATCACAGCAGCAGCATGTACTGCTGTGTGGTATGAAAACTGACAGCAGAGATGTGTACAGTTCATACATACTGTATTTTCCGGTGTATAAGGCAACTGGGCGTATAAGACGACCTCTGACTTTCAAGAAGATTGTCAGGGGTTCGCCCTATACGCCAGAAAATTTAAACCCCTGCCTGACCGCAGCCCTGCTAAATTGAAAGGAAAAAAAACAAAAACAGTTAACTCATCTGGGGCCCGTTCCCGGTGCAGGCAGTGTGACGTACACTGACTGCGCAGGGGATCCCCGAAGCTCTCCCGAGCAGCTCATCGGAGAAGCTCAGAGACACTCGGATGCCAGGAGAGCTTCGGAAGAATGACAGAAGCTCCGGAAGTCCCTGAAGCCTCTGTCATTCTCCCAAACTCTCACCACTATTGCTGCTACTCCTACTCTCCTTATCTACTAGTACTACACCCCTCATCTTTTATATCTCTACTAATACTACACCCCTCACCCACTATGCTTTTACTACCACACCGATCAATAAGATTTTATTTTTTGGCCATATCACCCAACCCTAACCACAACTGAACATCAGAAGGTTGTGCTCTCAAAAATGCTACACCATTTCACACACACTGGAGTTGCTATCACAATATTGCAGCGTTTTACACAAAACTGATGCAGTACTGCAATGAAACTGCAATGTGTAAACCCAGCCTTAGCAGTCAGCCACAAAAGGTGTTAAAAAACAAATGGTGCACACCAGAAAAAAATATTAAGCTGCTGAACTCTCCTTTTGTTTGAGAATCCATACTGTACCACAAATATAAATACAACTTAAAGAGGTAAATCCTCTTAAATCTGACCCATGGATAGAATGGCACAGTCAGGGGGAAGCAGGTGCCGCGGTCCGTTTTTTGAACAGCGGCCTAGTTCCCATGTACGGCGCCGTTCTATCAACGGGTCCCACGCTGGAGCTGAGGCCCAGGAGGCGGACCGGCCTGTCCCCAGTGGGAGGGAATTCTCTCCCCTCTATGACGCGGCTTCATTAGAATCAGAATACTGGAGACTGTATATACTGTGTATGACACTCTGCAGCGTTACCCACTGGCCCCGTCCTCCTCCTCTGCACTGGAGCTAAAGTGAAAGTAAAAACACGATCTCTGGCTAGGTTGAAGTGACATCGGAGATCCTGGTCTTGTTTTAAAGCTCAGATTCTCCACTTTAATCTAAAATACGGCCCCTTGAAACCAAGTCAGGAATTGATAGCTGCATGTTACTGAAAACTGCATCTCACATGGGATTGGGGTTACAGCTACGATACTGGTCCTGGATTTAAAGCCAAGAAACTGAGCTTTAATACAAGATCAAGACCCGGCCAGAAAATACTCCATTCCTTTATGAATACTAGTGTGGCCATCTGTGTCTTTGTATCAGGATTAGGTGACCCTCTATACTGGTTGGAGTAAGGGGCACTCACATGTTTTATTTACAAACACAGGGCTTTAATCTCGCCAATAAAACACAATAGAACTCCCAAGAATTGGTAATGATATATTATAACTCCTGACAGATGCAAAGGCCAAAATACTGGCGGGACACCTTGATTTATTTATTTTTTTACACTGTCAAATAACTTGAGTCAATTTAAAATTTTAGTAAATTGCTTTCCTTGCAGTTCTCTGAACTGAAGTAATATTCCCATTTGGAACACTTATAGCACATCAAACTGATTCACACCTATGTCAAAGGAGAACTTCAAAAATCCAGTACATGCAGGATTAAAAGGATTGCAGGATTTTTTTCTAACTATCACCACAATAGAAACTATCTTCCTACCTGGTGCGGTTTTATTTTTATTTCTTGCAGTATAAATTAGATATAGTTTTATAGCTTGGGTCATTACAGTACCAAAGATGTATAGGGTTTGTGTTTAAGCGTTTAGCATAGCATATTATTATATGGGGGAATATAATACATTTTTATTATTGGGGGAGAGTGTGGGGGGGGGTTACTTTACACTTTTTTTTTTACATTACTGTACCCTAGTGTATACTAATCAGTGATCAGCTGATCACTGTAGTGCAGTGTATTGCCTATATCAGCAATGACATGAGGCAATCCATACAGAGGCATATACATGGTGATCCCAGGGGCCTTCAAAACGGCCCTAGGAGACAATTGGGAGCCTGGACCTAGCTGCAGGACTCCACGATCACGTGAATATACTCACACGGCCACCGGAACTCGTTAAATGCTGCTGTCAAATCATGATAACGGCATTTAAAGGGTTAAAACTACCCGGAGCGGAGGATTCTCCTCTCTGGCTAGTTACAGGGGCAGAGCCTTCCGATACATCTGCCGTAAAAAGGCATATGTATCGGAATAAGGCCCCTTAGTGACTGCCGTGAAAAGGCATATTGGTGGTCAATAAGGGGTTAAGATTGAGGATTTCCTGGCCTGCTCAGAGAGCAAGAAAACACTGAATTGGCTGTGTTAAGCCGTTCTAATGACTCCCATGGAGGTTAGTGAGAGTTGGGTAAGCAGTGTAACACTGCAAACTCAGGAGCATAGATGCAAGCCCTGTCATGATGGTATGTCATTCAAAAAAAAAAAAAAAAAGGGGGAAGTGAATTTTCATTTTTGCACTTTTGCTTTTTCCTAATGTTTTTAAGGCCAGTGCGTTCGCATTTTTTCACCTACAGACCCACATAATCCCTTATTTTTTGCGACTTCAATCAAACTTTGCAATGACAGAATTTCTCCATAAATATGCTTTGAAACTGAGAAAATCTACACAGTCAAATAAAAAAAAAAAACTACAACTTCTTCCATTTCAGGGTTTTTGTGTTCACCTTATGGTAAAAGTGCCACGTTATCTATGTTGCTCGAATCAATACGATTACAATGATAGGTAACTTGTATAACTTAGTTTACTGCTTATAAAAAATTAAAACCTTTAAAAAAAAAAACTGTTTAAAACTGCTCTATTACCATCCTTCTAGCGCTTTTATTTTTGGGGGGTAATTTTTTGCGCTACAATCTGTATTTCTATCGGTAGATTGCTTGCATATATGCGACTTTTCAATCACTTTTTACTACCTTTTTTTCAAGATTTGAAATGACCAAAAATCTGCAATTTGGTTTTGTGCCTACGTCCTTTACCGCGTGAGATCAGGAATGCCATAATTTAATTTAATAGTTCAGGCAATCCTGCACACAGCGATATGAAATATGTACATCGTTTTCTATATTTTTAATTATAAAATTTGAAAAGAGGGGTGATGTAAACCTAATATGGGATGGGATTTTTTTAATTAGTGAAAAACTTTTTTTTTCCCACTGTAATTTGAAGTCTTCGAGAACTATAACGATCTCTCAGATCAATGCAGTGCATATGAATGAGATTAGTGCTCGATACTATAGACTGCTGGAGTCCATAGTAATCGAGTGTTAAGCCAGGATCACCATCATTTCAGCACTGAGGCCCAGCACAGGCAGAAGCGGGGATCTCCCCTCTAATTCTGTCTGGGGGGAAAATCCCACCACTATACAGACAGCGGCATTTAAATAGTTAGCTAGCCGGGCATTGCGACTGGCCATGTCGCCTAACAGCCGCGGTCTCAAATGCGTGCAAATGGTTATTAATTGAACTTGAAAAACTAAAATCTCATATAGCCATAAGTATTCAAAGCGATTACTTAGGTGAAGCCCCTTTGGCAGTGTTTCCCGGTTCCATTTTGTTTGGTGCGATACCACAAGATTTACAACTGGATTCGAATACTTTACTCTCTGCAGATCCTCTTAGCTCTGTCAGGTTACATGACTACTGTCAGTGCAGCCATTGTAAGGATATTTGTCCCTATGCCACTCCTGTGTTGTCCTGGCTGTATACTCGGGTCACCTTCCAAGAAGATAGTGACCCAATTAGCCTCGTCTGAGGTCCAGAAGAGCACTCTGGATCAACTTAGATCCATTCAGCTTTCCCTCAACTCTGACCAATCCCCCTGTCCCCCAGGGCACGATTCTGGCCACCACCATGCCTTCCTGTAAGGATGGTATTGGCCAGGCCAGGCGCAGTGCCTGGTTTCCTTCAGATATACTTAGAACTGAGGCCAAAAAGTTTAATCTTGGTCCCATCAGGTCAAGTTTGTGAGACATGTCAAAAGGTTGTTTTATTTTATTTTTTTTACAATGGACATCCTAACGCGTTCTACAAAAGAAAAAATAACCTAAACAGTCTTACATAAGCCACTTCTGAAGAGTGTAGAGAAAAATAAAAACCAAAGAGAAGGAAGTCTGGCGTTTCCTTTCAGGAACATCCCCAAGTATATGGGCGCATCATTATTAATTGGTTGAACCCAATGGGTCAAGTCGGGAACGTCCACAGACTACTATGTCATGACCATTACTTGCTGAGCATAAATTAGATACAGTGACTCCAAACAGTTTTCTAACCTCACAAATAGAATTTATTGTAATAAGGTACCTGGACTAAATCAGGAAAATGTATGCACTCACTACAGATGTACAAGGGTCTGCAGATAGCTCTGGGATAGCCTCTGTCCATTTGGAGAATAGCCCTGCCACATGCTTAGCGCCAACCATTTGCACAACAGTACAGTCTCCAGTAAAAGGTTTGGGTAAACTGGAGGTCTCTAATGGTTTAGGAAAATCCTGTCTGAAGCGCCGCCAAAGCCAGCTCTCACCACAGGAACCCCAGCCTATCAGGAGAACAAGGTGGCTGCTCACACTATTATAGTATGTGAGATGGAAATGAGCGAACCTCAAGCACGTTCAGGTTCGTTTGAACCCTAACTCTCGCCATTTTATTATCAGCGGCTGAAGTTAGATGCAGCTTATGTATGCCTGGAAAACATGGATACAGCCATAAGCCATATCCATGTTATCCAGGACTCCCCAAGGCTGCATCCAACTTCTTCAGCCGCCAGTAATCAAATGCTGAGAGTTTGGGTTCAGACGAACCTGAACGTGCTTGAGGTTCGCTTATCTCAACTATAAGAGTTACAGAACAGCACTTCATTCTGCTATATGAATCTTAGATGGAAAAACTTACTTTGTACTTTTTTTGTTAAAAAAAAAAATAAATAAAAGGCAGCTAACCATTCTCAGAAAACCCTAATAATTAGAGTCTAACAAGGTGCAGTAATGAACTGTAGAATAGTATACAACTAAACCCTTTTACAGCTTTCGTCAGATATATAACCTCTTTCTTGCTAAGCTTAGGTTCACACTGCGTTTTCAGCATCCATTTAAACAGTACTTTATTGTGCGTCAAAAAAAAAAACGCATCCGTTTGGATCAGTTTTTTTTTATAATGGAAGTCAATGGAAAAACGGATGCGCACAAATGCATCCGTTTTTTGCAAAAAACGGATCTGTTAAACGGATGCTGAAAACGCAGCGTGAACCTAGCCTAACAGAAAAAGTTAAGGGAAAAATAAGAGGCAGTAGACTGGCTTCCACCTACATGAGTGGACGCTCATCATTTAAATCCAAGTTGTTGTTTTTTTAAAGTACTAAAAACCTCTGATGCATCAAGAGGGTCACAAATAGCCACTAATGTTGCTTAACTGGCTGAAAAAGATGCAAAACTCTTCCATGTAAACACTGGATGATTTCTAAGAATTAAAGTTATATAATATGTATTAAAAGCAAGTAAAAAGACTGACGGGACGATGCTGATGTAGTGATAATGCATACGGCAGATACCATTCGATGTGTGAATGGAGCCTAGGAATACTCATGCAAATGTGACCTGAATGTGCAAATCCTACTCCTGGCCACAATGTACGGTGAAAGGTTTCTGCAGACCATCGCACTGTATGGACATAGTAACCCTATAGCAAAGGGAAGCTAGACTTGCTTAAGGGTGAAAGTTAAAAGATGACATGATGAACATTGGAGTGAGAAAGCCTGTGGTGACTTACCTCCATCCCTCTCCCGCACCCTGTGGATGTGCACACTTTTGGCCTTGCCGTGTCCAACACTGTCAGCATATTTCTCAGGGCTATCTGATCTGCGCATTTTATTCGGGGGAGACGGATCTGCAGAATCTCGCATCTTGTCATGACGGTGATCACCGCTGCTTGGGTGACCCTTTGAATATTTAAGAGTCTGAAGGAAAAAAAGAAGAAAAATGATTGAGCAAGGTTTAGAATTTTAAAATAAGTTATTTTAATTACTTTTTTAAACCTCCCTTTTAGTGATCACATTTATCCTATATAACTATCAATACACTCAGTTCATCTGCGTGATGGTAAGAAGCAGCCAGTGATAACTAGTGCAAAATAGCCAAGTTATGAAAACTGCAAGAATTGCTACATGTAGGAACTGGACTCATTCTTAGGGCCCTATTCCACGGGACGATTATCGTTCACCCGTTTACACGGAAAAATGATCGTTACTTATGATTGTTCTTGCGGTCGTCGCTATTGCGTTTGTCACTACTGCGAACGACCGAACAATGTCTCATCCCATGCTAACAAGCAGCGATAAAAATAGGTCCAGGTCTCATTAAGCGATCAACGATTTCTCATTCGTCATTTAACCGTTAACTGCTATTCAACCAAATGATTATCGCTTTGTCCCAAACAATTTAACAATTATTCGAACGATAATCGTTCCATGGAATTGGGCCCTTAGTCTGTTCTATCAAAATAATAAAATCCCTTCATCAGGATGTGTCGTCTAACATAAGACCAAGCTACCCAGCTTCATAGGAAGCTCAAACAAACTAAGCCGATGCAACAAATTCTCATCTCTCTTATACAGAGGGTGCTGCAATAGTATATAGGGGTCATTCGGATAAATGGCTGCCACTGTAATACAAAGATGGCAGAATAGCAGCCACTTAAGCATTGGTTCTGAATTCTGGCTCAGAGATGGGGACCCCCTATAAAACAGCTGATGTTCATATACCCTAAAGGTACCAAGGCAGGGTTGCCTGATATAACCTTTGTACTGATAAAGCTTTGGTCACAACATACAATCTTATGCCGCTGTTGATGATTTTTTTGTTATAGAGTTGGATCCAAAACCAAGGAAATAAACTGTGTATAGGTGCAAGAACAGAGAAGACTTTAGAGGATTAATAGAGTAATTACTTAATTACTACAGATGAGCGAACCGGGTTCGGGTTCGAGTCCATCCGAACCCGAACGTTCGGCATTTGATTAGCTGGGGCTGCTGAACTTGGATAAAGCACTAAGGTTGTCTGGAAAACATGGATACAGCCAATGACTATATCCATGTTTTCCACATAGCCTTATGGCTTTATCCAAGTTCAGCAGCCACCGCTAATCAAATGCCGAAAGTTCGGGTTCGGATCGACTCGAGAATGCTCCAGGTTTGCTCATCTCTACTAATTAACTGTTCTCTGTTTATAGTCCATTTCTGGCTTTGGCTCAAAAAATTCTGTCAGATAATCTGTTGGTGTAATAGGGCCCTTACTACTGTCACACAAAATTGTCAAAAAGGAAACCAGGCTAAGAAGTTATCAAGATTTAAGGGGACTCCTGTCCATGTGAATTGTTTTCAGGGCAGCGCTATAAAGGCTTGAGACATGAACCCATTGCCTCAGGGAACACTTCTAGTCCACTGGATTCTGAATAGACTACCTATAGGGGCCAAACAATAGAGCTCAGCAAGATCAAACTCACTGACTGGGGGGCACAAAAGAAAAACTGGAGATCTCACTTTCACCCAGACATGGAATTATAGCAGAGCTGATCTGAACGTCTATTTCCTGCCATCAGCTTCCTGACCACAATTCATCTTTTTGGTGATTTGTTTTTTGTGCCACTTCATACATAAATCCATATTTATTCAGAGGTTCCTGAAGCCCTATAACAGGCATGGGGAACCTTCTGCCCTCCAGCTGTTGTAAAACTACAATTCCCATCATACCTGGACAACCACAGCTTTAGCTGCCCAGGCATCATGGGAATCGTAGTTTTTCAACAGCTAGAGGGCCGAAGGTTCCCTATGCCTGTTATAGGGCTCTCTGCTGACAGACAGAGCTGGCAATGCAAGCTGTCATATGTAGTACATCCGCAACAGAACAAGCAAAGATGTTCGGTGAACATATCCCAACGCTTTATCAAAATGGTTAAAATACATCTAATGACACAGCTGTAGAAATATTACAATCAAAATCAGGTGAGAGAATTTTTATTTATACAGCATTTCAGCTCTCCTCAAGTATGGAGACAGCCTATTGGCCGAGATATTTTTAAGTTTACATATGAGTCCCGTCATCTGCTGATCATCTGGTTCCTGTGCCAATACCCTTCTGGCCACAGAAATTAAGGGGTACAGGTGCTAGGGCCTCATGGCAGACTTACTATGTGCCCATGTGCACCGGAGGGGAGCGCTGAAGGGGCACAGCTCTTTATTCCGCGTACGCTGCCACCATTACACGCAGCGGCAGCGAGCGTGTAAGTGCAGGGGAGGCCATGGGGAGGCGCGGGGGGGGGGGGACTGCCCGGGTGATCGCTAGATCATCTGGGCAGTCCATAAAGGATAGCGCCGGTCTGCTGCCGCTGCTCCTATTCCCCGGATTGCTGCTATATCAGTCGTTTGTCTTTTAACATGTTGAAAGACAACACGACAGCAACGTTGTCTTCTATTACATAGGACGATTATCGTCCGTAACGGCCGATAATCTTTCCGTGTTATAGGGCCTTTAGGTGAGCAGGTCTGTCTCATTCACAAGATCTCAGAAACTGTATGGTTAGCATATGTGGGGTTACCCAGACAGCAGGACTGCAAGTCTCAGCATGCAGACTCTTCTAGGAATTCATCAGGAACTATATAACAAGCTCCTATTCCATATACAGACCCCAGGATGAACCTGCTCATCTATGTTATACTACACAGCTGCTCATTCATTAGAATAACATCTCCCTGCTGGACACAAGCACAGGAATGTACTGCAGAAGTTGTATTATTCTAATATATCCCATCACATTCCCCCTCTAAAAATACAGATAATGAGGAGTCCTGAGACACTGTCCACTAGCAGCACCGACGCAGCATCCCCCAGCCTGATGCAAAACTACAACTCCCATCATGTCCTGATGAAAGTTATTACTCTGGAACAGAAAGGGGAAGCCATGTGTATGAGGATGACGTCTGCCTGCTGGAGCTCTCAGGACTCCCTGTGGGTCAGACGCTTATTAATTACCATTGATATTTTTTCAGATGAGAATAACCCTTTAATACCATCCAGAGATCTATAATAGTTTTAGCGAAGGGGTGGGCATACCTATATTACCGAGTTGCACCACAGCACAGCTACCTGGCAATAGAGATCTTAAGTTGGAGCCAAATTTCTTGCACCTGAGCACTTACACCAATGGAGAAGACATTGTTTCATTCCCTGCACAAATCTGCAGTGCTATAGACAGGTCTTTTCAATATAAAGCTTCAATTGTTGTACTATGTTTCATGGGCTTGTTGCCCGTCACCCAAGATTTTTTTCCCACTGTAAATGTCCATTGCTAGAAATCGTTCAGAACGGAAAGGGTTAAAACTGGTTCACAAGACTGTACTGGACAAGTCATTGTTTAGCTCATACACAGACCAGTAATAACACAGAGATGCCCACCCCCCTATAAAGCTACAACTTCTGCACTATATAAGCTTCACTGTTTATCCGTCAATGGACATTACAGCGATAATAAAAGTTTCTTCCCGCCCAGAAACGTCACCAGAGCGTCTACAGGGACAACAAGTAATGCAAAACATTGCGCCGGAGAGGTCACTCTCCCGCCACAGATCACCAGATCTGAAGACTGAACCCTATTTCTCCTAAAAAACCGAAACCTTTACACTGTCAGCTGATGTCTATAGGAGAAGAAAAAATATCTTGGTTACCAGAAATACAATCTGAGCACAAAGTGTTAACAGCGGTGCATAAGATGGCACTGGACAGGTTACTGCCTGGCTGTATAAAAAAATACAACTTTGCTCTAAGTTTCACAGGTGAGATGAACAGTGAATGGAAAAAAGTCAGAGCCTGGACTTCTCCTTTAATGGAATAAAAGTCAGTGCACAATATGGTACCAGAGAGGTCACCATTCAGCAAATATAGAGAGCTGACTGCTTTTTACTTCAAGTAAACTACAACTCTTTTGCTCTGAACTTCGCTGGTTAGTGGACCTGTCAACTGATGTGTATGGGATGTGACGTCTTCTTCGGGCGGCCAGCGGATCTTCCCGAGTGCCGGCCGCCCTCTGCAGCGTCATCCGAAGCTCAGCCGCGATTGGCTGAGCATAACTGTGCTCAGCCAATCGCAGCTGAGCGGCTGATGACGCGGCCACATCATCAGCTGCTCAGCCAATCGCGGCTGAGCTTCGGATGACACTGCAGAGGGCGGCCGGCACTTGAGAAGATCCGCTGGCCGCCCGAAGAAGACGTCACTGCTGAGGATCGGAGACCGTGGTCGGCACGTGACAGGTATGTATAGCGCACACCACACTTCCGGGTACACGGGTGGGGGGGGGTGGGACACGGGGAAGGGGGCCATTTACAGACATAACATACATTACAAAGTTGTATAACTTTGTAATGTGTGTTATTCTGTGAATAATTTTTTATCGCCGGACAACCCCTTTAAAAGGTTAACAATGACACACAAAATTGCACTGAAAAAGTTTCTCACTTGTGCACCCTGCACCTACAACGCTGACTTCACTACAACTTTCGGACATGTAAGCTGCGATTCCACTAACATCTACAGTGGGAAAAGGATTTCCTTTACACCCGTAAGTGTTCAACTCAGTACTTAATAGGTTAATACACGTGCAAAAATTTACACCAGAGAAGTCACTGTTTGGTTTCCGGCACTAATAAAGATGACTCCCCCATGTCTTACACTACAGCATTCATGCTATATAAGCTTTACAGGCTAGCCGACCTGTCAATGGACAGCTACACTAAGAATGACAGCTCCTTGGTCCCCAGAGCACTTGGGATAACAACAGTGTCCAGGATGGCACCGGAGAAGCCCCCGTTTTCATCCAAGCACATATCTACACAGAGATCACACCCCCCCCTCCAATAACGCTATAATTCTGCATATAGTAGCACAGGTTGTTGTCCTGTCAACTTGCATCTACAAGGGGAACAGAAAAATGGTCCCAGTAAGTGATGAAGATCGCTGTCACTGTTTAGCTCCCTGCACAGATCTACACTAATACATGACGCACCCCCCCCTCCCCTTCTATAAATCCACATCCTTTGGTCTATACAAGTTCTATAAGTTAGATAACTACTACTATGGAAATGACAATTTTTTGTTTCCAGTAAGTTATAAGAACACTTAAAAGGGTTAACACTGCTACACATGATCGCACCAGAAAAGTTCTCTTTTACAGGGAAACAGTATTGTGCACTAGGGCCGCCCCTGTACTGGGGATCGCTGTAACCGTCAAGCTCTCTACACGAATAAAGATGCCATATACACTATATACATTGGTGTTGCTGAGGCTCCTGCAGTGACACTATGGAGCTGTATATACCCTGTCCACTAGACCTGTATACATTATATACCCTGTCCACTAGACCTGTATACATTATATACCCTGTCCACTAGGCCAGTATACATTATATACCCTGTCCACTAGACCTGTATACATTATATACCCTGTCCACTAGACCTGTATACATTATATACCCTGTCCACTAGACCTGTATACATTATATACCCTGTCCACTAGACCTGTATACATTATATACCCTGTCCACTAGACCTGTATACATTATATACCCTGTCCACTAGACCTGTATACATTATATACCCTGTCCACTAGACCTGTATACATTATATACATTGGTGTTGCTGAGACTCCTGCAGTGACACCATAGAGCTGTATATACCCTGTACACTACACCTGTACACATTATATACACTGGACCTGTATATACCCTGTACACTATAGACCTATATATATACACACACTATATACATTGGTGTTGCTGAGGCTCCTGCAGTGACACCATAGAGCTGTATATACTCTGTACCCTATAGACCTATATATACATTGGTGTTGCTGAGACTCCTGCAGTGACACCATAGAGCTGTATATACCCTGTACACTACACCTGTACACATTATATACACTGGACCTGTATATACCCTGTACACTATAGACCTATATATATACACACACTATATACATTGGTGTTGCTGAGGCTCCTGCAGTGACACCATAGAGCTGTATTGACCCTGTACCCTATAGACCTATATATACATTGGTGTTGCTGAGGCTCCGCACAGTCCCGCAGTGACACTATAGAGCTGTATATACCCTATACACTACACCTGTATACATTATATACACACTATAGAGCTGTATATACCCTGGACACTATAGACATATATATATATATATACACTATATACATTGGTGTTGCTGAGGCTCCTGCAGTGACACTATAGAGCTGTATATACCCTGTACACTACACCTGTATACATTATATACACTGGACCTGTATATACACCATAGAGCTGTATATACCCTGTACGCTACACCTGTATACATTATATAGACTGGACCTGTATATACACCATAGAGCTGTATATACCCTATACCTGTATACATTATATACACCATAGAGCTGTATATACCCTGTACGCTACACCTGTATACATTATATAGACTGGACCTGTATATACACCATAGAGCTGTATATGCCCAGTACACTATAGACCTATATATATATATACATTGGTGTTGCAGTCCCGCAGTGACACTATGGCGCCCTCCCCCCGGGTACAGGAGCAGCCGGGCCCCCTATAGCGGCGGAGGCTCCGGGGCTTGGGCCTAGCGCACAGGCCGCAGCCTGCCTGGAGTAGTAGCGGCGCTCCGTATATACCTGGTAGGGTTGGGAGTCCCTTCGGTCGTGACAGCTGTAAGAGAGAAGACAGAGAGAGCGGGTTAGCGGGTGAGAGGAGCGGCAGGGGGAGCTCCGCAGCCGCCGTCACCAGGAGCGGGGGATCCCAGCGAAGATGGCGGCGGCGGGGAGAGGAGGAGACAGGGGAAGAGGAAGAAGAGCAGCTCATTACCCATCACTGAGTCTCGCTTGTTTCCTTGCATACATTACCATCAATGCCGTGTGTGAGTGGGGTGTGGACGCGAGAGGGCTGCTGACAACAGTAACCCGTCCACCGGCGGGCGCGGTACCGGGGCACGGTGATCGGGAGGAGGCCCCAGTCTATAGCACTGTATACACACGCTCGGCTTTCTGACGGTTTACTAGTCAATACTTTTATACGTTAACGGGGCGTACGCCCGTCATCCATCTCCCCGCGCACACACAGGCACAGACAGCAAGACACAGCGGCGGCGGTGACGGCTGCGCGGACGCTCGGGAACGCGCACTGTATGGTTCCCGTCTAGACGTCACGAACGCGCATGCGCTGCCCCGCCTTACCCAGCTTCCAACGGAGCAGGCGCAGCACCACCTAGAATGTTGACGTCAATACGCATGCGTACCATATGCGTCTGGGCAATGACGTGTGATTTTTTTTTTTTTTTTCAGGAAGCTATAACTTTATTAAAATAGTGCGTCACATACAAACATACCCTAAATTAACCGCTTCGTGCCCGAGCACTATACCTTTTCCTAGTCCGTTTTAGTAATATCCAGTGTTTTGTGCAAATAACTATTTGTTCAGGGTGATATTACTAAATATACTAGATGAAAAAGTAGTTGTTTGCCAAAGCCACAGAACCAACATTTAAATGAGCAGGAAGCAAATAGCGCCATACACTGTGTAGTGGTCCTGCTGGGTAACTGCAGCTCAGTTTTCACTGAAGGGAATGGAAGCTGAGTTGCAGTAACCTAGCATGGCCACTGCAAAAAATATGGCGCTATATGCTTCCAACTGTGAACGCAGACGTCGAAGCAAACATCTGACCAGCCACCATGCTGGGTGTCAGGCATAGATCACATATTGCCAGAAATAATCTAGACTGTATATTGAGACTAATATTACCAATAATACCAGTAAACAAAAGGCACATGATCTCACCATACTATGACTGCCACTTTTAGGTATTTGCCCCCAGTAGGTGGATAAGTGACCCTAGTTGGTAGTTGCCCCATTAGGTAGATATGTCCTCCCAGTAGGTATCTGTAATCTAGTAAGCAGGTCGGTTGAATCCCCACTTGCCCCTAGTAGATACGTGTCCCCCAGTAGGTAGACAGGTACCTCTGTTAGTAGGTAGTTGCCCCTCCCTCAGCAAAAATAAAATAAATAACAAACACGACATACCTTGAAAAACAAATAAATTGTACAATTATGCAGGACAATTATCTTTTCTGAGCATCATATGGTAAAACTGGTAAAGCTAGGCTTATTCTACAGGACTGTACAATTCCATTCATTTTTTGTTTACACAGTTGACAACGCATTAACCTTTTTTTTTTTTTTTTTTTGAGGGTGCCTTCACACCTACCGACTCGCAGCGTTAATAACGCTGCGAGTCGGCTAGGTCCTGGCAGATCACTGTCATTACATACACACAGCGGTTTGAACGACCGCTGCGTGTATTCTGCCGGCCACTTAACCCCTTCTGATGCCGGCCAGCCGCCTCCCGCTCCGCTCTGTATACATTACCTCCTCGCTGCACGGGGTCCCGCGTCCTACTCTCGCGCCCAGCCAATCAGTGTGTTGCCCTGCTGCAGCCACTGATTGGCCGGGCGGGAGAGCAGGACGCCGGGACCCCGTGGAGCGAGGACAGGTAATGTATACAGGGTTGAAGCGGGAGGCGGGCGGCATCATAAGGGGTTAAGCGGCCGGCAGGTTTACATACACACAGCGGTCGTTCAGACCACTGCGTGTATGTAGTGACAGTGATCTGCCAGGACCTAGCCGACTCGCAGCGTTATTAACGCTGCGAGTCGGTAGGTGTGAAGGCACCCTTAGAGTAGAACTCCAGGTATAATGTAAAAATCCAGGACGCACAGGGGATGGTGGTGTCACGACCAAATGCCCGCTGAACCAGTCAGTGACTGAGGCACGACAGGCTGAGCAAGATGTTCCTGACACTCATGACAACACAAGAAGATGGAAGAAGCAGGAGACCGGAGGCTGACAATGAGCTGAGGCGCTGCAACGTCACGGGGACGGGTAAGTGTGAATTCTTTATTATGTTACAGCTTGCCATAGGCAGGCTTTATCACAAGATCTTGTCATGATAGCCAACAACCAGACAAATAAAACCCCACAATCACACCTTTAAACTGTTAAAGGGGTTGGCCATTTTATGGTAAAATTGCTCAGTGTACAGTATTAGTAGTGTACTCACTGTATATACTGACAGCAGCGCCCTGTGTACAGGGACGGCTCCAGGTTTTTGCAGGCCCTTGGGCAACAGAGCCTCACTGGGCCCCTCATCCTTCCATACACTATGCACAATCATTTAAGACACCACTAACATACACAAACACACATTACTGATACAGACATTGACTGACGCACACTTACTGACACACACACACACACACAAAGACTGACACACTCACACACTGACTGACACACACATTACTGCTCTTTCTCTCTCTTCTGATGTTCAGCCCGCTCACCCTACACTACAGTGAGTGGGCTGAACACTAGAGCACCAGGCCCCTCTCCCTCTCTGGGCCCTTAGAGGTGCTGTGGGCCCCGACACTTGCTGACACCGGCCCTGCCTGTGTACCCCTTAGAGCTAAAATCAGACCCCCCTCCTCCATGCTGTGCTGCCCTGCTCTGTGGGGAGTCTGTCCATTAGATGGCCGACGCCCCCTGTGTCCTCCATAGGAATATACAGGCTCAGTGGTGGACACTGGGGGGCGGGGCATGGTCACATGCTCCTCCACGTCGAACATCTTATAGACAGACTCACCACAGAGCAGGACAGCACAGCTTGGAGGAGGAGAGAGTAATTTTAGCTCTATGAGGTACACAGGGAGCTGCTGTCAGTATATACAGTGAGTACACTTACTAATACTGGACAAAGAACAATTTTTCTATAAACTGGCCAACCTCTTTAAAGGGGTAAATCACAAAAAAAAAAAAACTCTCAAATCAACTGGTGCCAGAATGTGCCAGAGATTTGTAATTTGCTTCAATTAAAAAATCTCAAGACTTCCAGTCCTTTCAGCTGCTACATGTCCTGCAGGTAGTGGTGTATTCTTTCCAGTCTGTAGAGAAGGAGAGGTTTTCCATGGGGATTTGCTCTAGACTGCTCTAGACTCTTCCTGACATGGACAGAGGTGGCAGCAGAGAGCACTGTGTCAGACTGGAAAGAATACACCACCTCCTGTAGGCAGGGCCGTCTTATCCATTGGGCAGGGTAGGCGGCTGCCCGGGGGCCCGTGCGTCCTAGGGGGCCCCTGCCCTCTGGGACACACCTGTATTTTTAGCTTTATAAGACGCACTTATAAAACTAAGTGCGTCCTATAAAGCAAAGACGGCTCCCAAGCAGTACTGAGCACCGCAAGGAAGCCGTCCCGCCCGCCCCCTCTATTGCCGCTCACTATGCATATGCATAGTGAGCGGCCCTGAGCGACCCCCTCCGCCCGCCCCTTCTATCGCTTCTCAGCTGACAGCCGATCAGAAGCCCAGGAAAGTGCAATGAGCAGCACTTTCCCGGGCTTCTGATCGACTCAGCTAAGCGGCGATAGAAGGGGCCGGCAGTCCAGGAACTCACCCGTCCGGCGGCCCCAGCAGCTGATGTCTCCCGGCAGCGCGCACTCCCGACATCCTCCGGCACAGGCAGCGGGGTACAGAGACGCTGCCTGTGTCCTGGATGTGTCATGCAGCAGGACACTTCCGGCACAGGCAGTCTCTCTGTACCCCGCCGCCTGTGCCGGAGGATGTCGGGAGTGCGCGCTGCCGGGAGACATCAGCTGCTGGGGCCGGCGGACGGGTGAGTAACTGGTTTGTTGTTTTGGGGGGCACGGGCTACTATGGGGGCACTGGCTACTATGGGGGCACTGGCTACTATGGGGGGCACTGGCTACTATGGGGGCACTGGCTACTATGGGGGGCACTGGCTACTATGGGGGGCACTGGCTACTATGGGGGGGGACTGGCTACTATGGGGGCACTGGCTACTATGGGGGGCACTGGCTACTATGGGGGCACTGGCTACTATGGGGGGCACTGGCTACTATGGGGGCACTGGCTACTATGGGGGGCACTGGCTACTATGGGGGGCACTGGCTACTGTGGGGGGCACTGGCTATTGTGGGGGCACTGGCTACTATGGGGAGCACTGGCTACTATGAGGGGCACTGGCTACTATGGGGGCACTGGCTACTATGAGGGGCACTGACTACTATGGGGGGCACTGGCTACTATGGGGACACTGGCTACTATGGGGGACACTGGCTACTATGGGGGCACTGGCTACTATGGGGGCACTGCCTACTGTGGGGGGCACTGGCTACTATGGGGGCACTGGCTACTATGGGGGCACTGGCTACTATGGGGGGCACTGACTACTATGGGGGGCTCTGGCTACTATGTGGGCACTGGCTACTATGGGGGGCACTATATGGGGGCACTGGCTACTATGGGGGACACTGGCTACTATGGGGGCACTGGCTACTATGGGGGCACTGCCTACTGTGGGGGGCACTGGCTACTATGGGGGCACTGGCTACTATGGGGGGCACTGGCTACTATGGGGGGCACTGACTACTATGGGGGGCTCTGGCTACTATGTGGGCACTGGCTACTATGGGGGGCACTATATGGGGGGATTGGCTACTATGGGGGGCACTATATGGGGGGATTGGCTACTATGGGGGGATTGGCTACTATGGGGGGCACTATATGCAAAGATTTGGGGGATTTTATGGTGGCGGTTGGGGGGGGCCAATTCGCACCTCTGCCCAGGGGCCCATA
The DNA here is from genome assembly GCF_027789765.1 of Dendropsophus ebraccatus. Lineage (NCBI taxonomy): Eukaryota > Metazoa > Chordata > Amphibia > Anura > Hylidae > Dendropsophus > Dendropsophus ebraccatus. The sequence goes on from NC_091455.1 coordinate 195,843,453, forward strand.
ATACTGTTAAGACGGCCCTGCCTGTAGGGCATACAGCAGCTTATAAGTACTGGAAGTAATTTTTTTTTATAGAAGTTAATTACAAATCTCTGGCACTTTGTGGCACCAGTTGGTTTGAAAGAAAAACATTTTTTTTGTGAACTACTCCTTTACTCCTTTAAATGACCAGCATCTGAGTAATTTCTGATGTCCGTCATTACCAGCGGATGTCAGCCCCCAAGCCCCTGCCATAGTCCCTCACACCCAACCCGTAACAGACATACCTACACATCATGGGTTGGGAAGGTGTTTATTATTTCTTTATTATTTATTGACATTTATTATTTATATTTCAAAATAAAATAAAGTTTTAAACAGATCACCGTCATACATGACACTCAAGAATTCATTGGAAATACTTCTATTTTGTAAATAAAAAATAAATAAATGAGGTCAACACTTGAGGTGTCACTGTCGTATTTTATTTTTTTGCAGAAATCAATAGTACAGGTGATTTTAAAGTGACACTGTCCCCCCTTTTTGCATTTTGACTGCTCTCCACAGGTGTAAAGGGTAAATGTTACAGCTTTGATTACTTATTTTATATCACACCTCATGGTGCTTGTTCTGGTAAAAAGTCGTTTTTATCACCTGTGAATTGGGATTGGTATATGTGGGCGGGGCCTTGCAGCTTTTGTGCCACATCGCTCCACCCCTAATGCCACTTAGCCCCACCCCATCCGTGACGTCATCACCGCATAGGCCTCGCCCCCTCAGCAGCCATTGGAAGGGCCAGCCTAAAGCTCTAGGCCCCACCCCCCTAGATTGTCCCACACCAATGGCCGCTGAAGGGGCCGGGCCTATGCAGTGATGACGTCATGGATGGGGGCGGGGCCAAGTGACGCTAGGGGCGGAGCGATGTGGCACAAAGGCTGTGAGGCCCCAACCACATATACCAAACCACAGGTGATAAAAATGACTTTTTACCAGAACAAGAACCATGAAATGTGATATAAAATAAGTAATAAAAGCTGTAACATTTACCCTTTACACCTGTGGAGAGTAGTCAAAATGCAAATAGGGGGTGACAGCGTCACTTTAAGAAAGTGTGTAATTGGGTTTATTAGGCAAATATGCTATTATCTGCATTCACAAAGACTTTCCCCAGGTCCCCCCCCTCCCTCCTCTCTCTCATTCACTGCTCATTATCAGGAAATTGCGCCTTGTTGCATCAGACGTGCCCCTGTCTGCTCTATGGAGAGGGGAGGGGAGGAGGAAGGAGGGAGATTAGTCACCAGCAGAGAGCAGAAAACAAAGGATTACACAGTGGGACCTGTGTAAAAGCCTCTATTCAGAGGTCAGAGAGGTCAGTGCTGACTTCAGAGGAGAGAGCCTGGTGATGTAGCTGTAAATTAACTCTTTGTTGTCCTGTTTTGGTGCCTCATCTCCCTCCACCCCTCCCCTCTCCATAGAGAACAATGAAGACAGGTGGGAGAGCTTCAAACTGCTTTCTCATGATAAAAATGCATTTTTCGCCTAATAAACCCAATTACAAAGTTTCTTAAAATCACCTGTACTATTGATTTCTGCAAAAAAAAAAATAATAATTAAACGACAGGTACACTTTAACTACTGGGAAACAGGTTTTGTTTGAATAGTAAAATCCCTGTCATACCTTCTTGCAATATTATTCTAAGTTTAGTGTTGATTTACAGTAGTACATTTACCAAGCTTTTTCTCATTTTGTAACCTTCCCTATAGATGGCCACCGAAGCCGCCAATCCGTCAGTCTAGTTTACTTTGATGGGTTGGAAGGGAAGATTATACACGTCATCTGGAGGGGATCACGTCTGTGTAATAATCTCTTCTCCTGCGCAGTGAAGGAGAGCAGCATTGGTTAGGTGCTGACCATTCAGCAATACTATGGCCCTGTTATGTTGGCCCCTCCTGACCTTGCATTTGCTTTGTGCCCTCAGTATGTGACCCTGTAAAGCTGTTTTCTGCTGATCTCATAGACTGTTTTGTGTGGTGGTCACACGGTGTCAATGTTCAGGCACAGTCTAGCGATTCTCATTAAAGTTACATTGTCATAATAAAGCGGAGTTCTCACCAGCGGTCTTTGATGCTGGTATTAATGGTGGAGGTTTTAGCCAAGATTCACACTAACATCAGTTGAAGGGAAACATATCAGCAGGTTAGAAGCATCTAAGCTGCGGATATTTCCCTATAGCACACAGGGCGCTGAGGATGAAGGTACGTTTCTTACTTCATCCTCTGCGCTGTTTTCAGGGACTTTGTAGTTTCATTCATATGCTGTTTAGGCAATTTAGTGCACAAGGGGCGGGACTACTGATCCACCCCGGCCAGCTCGCCCCTCCTAATAAATATTCAATTGCGTATTTGCAGTCCCTCCCCCCAGTGCACCAAACCGTTTACATATCTAATAAATTACAAAGTACACGAAAACAGTGCCGAGGATGAAGGTTAGAGGCTTCTAACTTGCTGATAGTTCCCTTTTAAATATACCCTGTGGATGTGCCATGGATGTGTCAGATGGATATCACCATTTATGATGAGAACTTATGACCTATCCACAGGACCCCCATGACCACAAGAATGGGGTCCCCTGAGTTAACAGAATGGCAGCATGCATGACCGCTGCCATTCCAGATACTTGCTATGGGACTTCCAGAGATAGCCTAGCGCTATACTAGTCAACAGGAATGTAAGCAGCACAGCCTGGAGCTTCAGTCAGTGGAGCAGTAGCGGATTATAATAGGTCGGATTATTATAGGTCCGTTTCGGGCGGTAGCACGGGGCCCTGAGCTCCTGGGGGTCCCATGGCCACCCAAATAGATGTATGCTTTCAATGGTATATTTTCTCCTGCAGTTCTGCCATAATTTGCAAAAAAATCACTGCTTTTTTACCGCAATTTTGCACAAATCAGTGCAAAACTGTAGACAATTCAGTAACATTAAAGAACATACTAAAGGACCTTAACATATGACACCAAGTCGTCACCAAGACTGTACAAGTCTGCACTATGGAGGAGGAATACTACAGATATAGTTGCAGTGGAGTAGGGGGGCCCAGCCTTGGTGAACAGCCCAGGGTCTATGGTAAAGTTAATCCGGCCCTGGATAGCGGGTGCCATCTGGAGGATCATGACCACTGATCAGACATATATAGCCAAAGGATTCCAACAGCAATCTCCAAGTGATTTCAATGTGCAGATTTATTCCATCAAAGTGTAATGTGCAGCACAGCAATAAAAGCAAACAACGTTTTAACCGTCTCTCACGGTCATTTCCAAGCCCAAGTACTGTTGTAGCTATCTGTGCAAATATAGTGGTGGGACCCCATCAATAAGATGGTTATTGATGATCCGGTGGCTAAGTGATAAGATTTAGTCTTGGGATCAATCCTCTAAGGTTTTTTTTTTTTTTTTTTTTACATAAAACTGTATTAGAGCCTTATTAGCTGAACATATGTGTGCTATACCTTAAAGGAGAACTCCAGTGTTTGTTTTTTTTCCTTTAAGTGTTAGAGAAAGTTATACAGATTTATAATTTACTTAAAATTGATTTATTTAAAAATCTCCAGTCTTCCAGTACTTATCAGTCCTGCAGGAAGTGGTGTATTCTTTGCAGTCTGACACAGTGCTCTCTGCTGCCACCTCTGTCCGAGACAGGAACTGTCCAGAGCAGGAGAGGTTTCTGTGGGTATTTGCCCTGACTCTGGACAGTTCCTGTCATGGACAGAGGTGGCAGCAGAGAGCACTGTGTCATACTGGAAAGAATACACCACTTCTTGCAGGACATGCAGCAGCTGATAAGTACATGAAGACTGGAGATGGACATAATTTACAAATCTGTATAACTTTCTGACACCAGTTTATTTGAAAAGAAAAAAAAAAATTACTCCAAAGCATAGATACTATTATGTTGCCAACATCTATGGGGACCATCACATTGATTTATGACTGTAAATTATAGAGGGGAAAGTAGGAAAATGAATGCGCTCAAGAAAAAGGAGAAGAGAACGGAGATAAATAGATATGTTTTTTATGTCTTGATTGGTCAATGGTGAATGGGGTGACCCCATTGAATTATAGTGGAGTTAATCCATGTGTAGCTCCACAGACTCTTCTTTGACAGGAACGTGCGATTGCATATGGCACGTCCATCACTAGACAGCACGGCCTTTTCTGCTGTTGACCTTAAACTTTCATGTCATTTCGACATGGTGCTTCATTATCACAGAAACACAGCGGTCACACGGGTTGTAGATTTTCATGTCCACATGAACCATGACTGGAGATCATAACAGCTCTGTCATGGCAGTGAATTCACTATTGTCACCATGGTGGATCTATATTTGGCTTCTGAGACAGCAGGAAACTCTACAACTTGTATGTCTGATCCTCTCTGCACTTGTTCTGCAGTTATCCGTGACTCTCTAGCTGTTACAGGACTACAACACCCAGCATGCACGCCGTTGTCAGTTCAGGATAGGATTAAAGTGACTCTGTTCCCACAATCTGATCCCCCCAAACCGCTTGTACCTTTGGATAGCTGTTTTTAATCCAAGATCTGTCCTGGGGTCCGTTCGGCAGGGGATGCAGTTATTGTCCTGAAAAACAACTTTTAAACTTGCAGCCCTGTTTCAAACTGGCGTGGCCTAGAATGTCTATGCATTAGGCTGGCACACCCTCTCTGTTCCTCCTCCCCACCCTCCTCATCATTAGGAATGCTCCAGGCAGATTGTCTCCTATTCCTCACATGGCACATGGGCTGGATCGTTAAGGCACCTGTGCAGTGTTCAGACAAGTGAGGAATAGGGGAATACCTGGCTGGAGCATTCCTAATGATGAGGAGGGTGGGGAGGAGGGACAGAGAGATTGTGCCAGCCTAATGCATAGTCACCCTAGGCCACGGCCGTTGGGCACAGGGCTGCAAGTTTAAAAGTTGTTTTTCAGGACAATAACTGGACAGATCTTGGATTAAAAGCCACTATCTGAAGGTACAAGCTGTTTGTGGGGGACAGATTGTGGGTACAGAGTCGCTTTAATATCAGACTCCTCTGCCTATACAGATAAGTCACTAGCACATGTACAGAACAGCTCCTTCATTTCCACTGGGTAGACCTCCCCAAAATATCCATTTTGTATAGAGTGACCACCACCTAGAAGACCCCTTTAGGGTGCCTTCACACCTACCGGATCCACAGCGGATCTCACTTCTGCGGATTCGAAGCGAGAACCGCTGCGGATCCGGTACCATTGACTCCCTATGATAGCACATACTTGCAGCGGGATTGACATCCCGCTGTCAGTATGTGCTTTAACCCCCCGCTGCCCGCAGCCCCGCCGCCCGAATCTACCATCCCCGGCCGCATCAGTCTATCCCCGGCCGCATCAGTCTATCCCCGGCACATCCCCCCATCCCCGGCCACATCCTTCAGCCTGCCGCCGCCCGCATCTCCGATCCCCGACGCATCCCCCCATCCCCGGCCACATCCTTCAGCCCGCCGCCCGCATCTCCGATCCCTGGCGCATCCCCCCATCCCCGGCCACATCCTTCAGCCCACCGCCCGCATCTACGATCCCCGGCGCATCCCCCCACCCCCGGCCAATTCCTGCAGCCGGGGATAGACTGATGCAGCCGGGGATGGGGGGATGCAGCCGGGGATGGGGGATGCAGACGGCGGCGGGCTGCTGGATGCGGCCGGGGATGGGCTAATGCGGCTGAGTATGGACTGATGCGGCCGAGGATGGTAGATTCGGGCGGCAGGGCCGCGGGCAGTTAAAACACATACTGACAGCGGGATGTCAATCCCGCTGCGAGTATGTGCTATCATAGGGGGTCAATGGTACCGGATCCGCAGCTGATCTCGCTACGAATCCGCAGAAGTGAGATCCGCTGTGGATCCGGTAGGTGTGAAGGCACCCTTAGGATACTTAATACTTAATATTAGGAATAGATAATCTAGAGATGTGTGACCGAAGGCCATTGATTTTTTCATGGGCCATCACTGTTCGGGTTCACTATCATTCTCCAAACCCGAACGTTCGGCATTTGACTCCTGGGGGAAGATTTATCAAACATGGTGTAGAGTGAAACTGGCTCAGTTGCCCCTAGCAACCAATCAGATTCCACCTTTCATTTTCCAAAGAGTCTGTGAGGAATGAAAGGTGAAAGGTTTCACTTTACACCATGTTTGATAAATCTCCCCCCTGGTGTCTGGAGAAGTTGGATGCCGCCCTAGGGAGTCCTGGAAGACATGGACACAGTCCTTTAGTGTTCCCCTTAGCATCAAACATTTTTTTAGGCATTGACAATTTGCATGCAGGGTATGTAAACAATGTCAAACATTTTCTGATAGCTGCAATGTCGTGTAATGTCGTCTACATTATAGGCTGAGAGAAATGTTACAAGCGTTATATTAGATGCCCAAGGAGGAAATTGAAAGTTTGGACTCTTGAGCATCTTATAGGTTTTATGCAGGATTAAAAAAACATATCTACTTTCTTGCAAAAAAAATCATATAATCTCCATTATCTACCTATCTATCTATCTATCTATCTATCTATCTATCTATCTATCTATCTATCTATTTATCTATCTATCATCTATCTATCTATCTATCTATCTATCTATCTATCTATCTATCTCCTATCCTCTATCTATCTCCTATCTATCTATCTATCTATCTATCTATCTATCTATCTATCTATCTATCTATCTATCTATTATCTATCTCTATCTATCTATCTTTCTATCTATCTATCTATCTCCTATCTATCTATCTATCTATCTATCTATCTATCTATCTATCTATCTATCTATCTTCTATCTATCTATCTATCTATCTATCTATCTATCTGTCTATCTATTATCTATCTATCTCTATCTATCTATCTATCTAAATTCAAATATGCGGCAGCACTCCAAAAGTCCAAGAAAAAAGTGAAAATTTATTAACACTCCATGCAAAAAATACAGCGACGTTTCTGACTGCACACCGCAGTCTTTTTTCAGGCTTAAGTGAACACACTACCAATACAGGTATAAATACGTGATATAATCAGGTGATCTGACGTGAAAAATAATCAACAGGTGTGCTAGGATTGACACATTGATCCATATGTCAAAAGATTGTATACAGTGATCAAAAGAACAAAATCATAGTGTATATTATATTAGTTACATAAGGTACAGTGTATATGTGCATAAAATAAGTATATTACAAAATATCAGACATAAAAGAAATCAGGATTGCTCGCTCACCATAAACAAACAGCAGCCGTATAACGCTGAAGCCTGTGGAGCGCACGCCTAGATGGAACGCAAACACTGTGCGTGTACGTATAGGCTGCGCATGCGCAATAAGCATTGTATTACGCCCACCCTTATTGTGACAGACCAGTGCATTGGGAACGCCCACATAAAGAAACCTTAACAATAAGTCCAAAAACAGGTAAGAACCAGGGGTTGTTGGTGTGCCAAACCACATGTTATCCAGAATTAATTCATGGCTTATCCCCAAAATTGCGGGGGGTGAGAGAGCAAGACAGTGAGCCCGTCAGCGCTCTCCCTCCACTATCTTCCGCCACCACCATATAGAATTCCACAGCAGCTCAAAGCTCCAATGTCGTTCTTCAGGTAGGGCATCAGACAAACCCGTAGGGACCACTCATCTGGACACGTATTGCACACCCCCTTAGCTGGTCACCAAGACTTGTGAATAATATCCAGATACGGTCTGTCTGGGTGATTGTAGTAATATATTCGGCTGTCTGTTCTCCTTCATAGGCGAGCGTGCATCCTTGACTTCCACATGTAGCTTGATGTCAAATCTGAAGAAATGAAAAAACATGCACAAGGTAAGTATATTGTAATAAACAAAAAGATATAAAAAGTCAAAATCTCCGTGTTCACCTCCTATGACACAGATGGCTAGACTACAGACACATCACGAGAGTCCAAAATAAACACACATCCGCCCTCTCCATAATTAGTTCCCTTATCTTGATCAATTGCAATATTTGGGAAGGATCTTATAGTCAGCATTGAGGCCCCTGGGTCTCAGCGTATCCAATCTAAAGATCCATTCCAACTCTTTCCGTTTCAATTTCGACAGCCTATCACCTCCCTGGGGTAATGGTGCTATCTGATCCAGCACCAAGAACCTCAGATCCCGCTCCGTATGTCCAGCCTCCACAAAATGTTTGGGTACTGGAAGATCCAGTTTACCCTTTCTAATCGTATACCTGTGTTGGGTGATTCTTGTGCGCACATCGTACGTTGTCTCCCCAACATATAGTAGTTGACATGGACACATCAATAGGTATATCACCCAATCAGAATCGCAAGTGAAATACTTGCGAATGTCAAATGTTTTGCCAGTTCTGGGGTGTGTGAATTTATCACACTTCAACATGTATTTGCAATTCACACACCTCCAGCAGGGATAAGAACCTGTCTTACGGTTATCCACCTGTGCAATCATACGGCCATCGGTTTTCACCAGCTGGTCCTTTAAATTTCTGGATCTCCTGTATGAAAGTAAAGGTTTTAGCTGGAATTCCGGGATGTCAGGAAAAGTATCCTTAATAACTGCCCAATGTCTATGGACTATTTGTGCAATGTCCCTACTACATGTGTTGTATGTAGTGACCAGTGGTATCCGTGATGGACGTGCGGTTTTTGTTGTAGCTGATAGAAGACTACTCCTGTCAAGTGTATTCACACTCCTACAGTGGTCATTGACCACAGATCGTGGATAACCCCGCTCAATGAAGTTATTAATCATGGTATTATATGCCTTGCCCAATCTAGTTTCATCCGAGACTATGCGTTTTGCCCGTAAGAATTGGCTCTTCGGCAAATTACGCTTCATACTCGGAGGATGACTAGATTCATATCTCAGCAACGTGTTGCGATCGGTGGGTTTAGAAAAAATGTCTGTCTGTAGTTTGCCTTCATGTATGTATACTAGAGTATCCAAAAATGACACCGATGTACGTGAATGTGTCATAGAGAATGTGATATCATTATCCACATGATTGAGAAAATGCAAAAACTCCAGCAATTCACTCTCAGACCCTGTCCACACGAGGAAAACATCGTCTATGAATCTCCACCACCCCAATAAATATCGGGAGTGGTGTGATCCATAGACGAACGCCTCCTCAAATGCTTGTACAAACAAATTAGCGTAAGATGGGGCCACATTGGACCCCATCGCCGATCCCATTAACTGTAGGAAAAAATTCCCTTTCACAGTAAAAAAATTGCAAGTGAGTACCAACCATAATAAATCCAAGATGAACTGTTGACACTGTTCCGACCACCTAGATCTAGCCAAGACCCCTCTAACTGCTGCAATCCCTTTTTCATGTTTGATGGACGTATACAGACTCGTGATATCCAGAGAGGCCAAAATTGCTCCCTCCGGTATCACGAGTCTGTCAATCTTATTGATAAAGTCCGTGGTGTCCTTAATGTAGGACCGCATCTGAAGTACACTAGGTTGTAACACTTTGTCCAAAAAAATGGAAGGACGGCTCATGAGAGAATCACGGCCAGACACAATAGGTCTGCCTGGTGGGCATTGAAGATTTTTATGGATCTTCGGCAAAGTGTACAACCTCGGAATCTTAGGATGCTCAGTCCACAAAAAAGTCCTCAATTTCTTGTCAATGATGTGATTGGTGTATGCTACGTCCAACACGGTTTTAAGTTGTTCCTTAATTAGTGGGGTTGGATCTTGAGTCAATGGTTTATAAACAGATGTGTCGCTCAGCTGTCTACTAATTTCATTGTCATACATAACTGTGTCCATAATGACAATCGCCCCACCTTTATCGGCTGGTCTGATGGTGATTTTGTCATTATGGGCCAGCTCAGTCAAAGCCTGTACCTCCTCTCTCCTAAGGTTTGGATGTCTCAAAAAACCTTCTGGAGTATTTCTACGTAGTCGCTCGATGTCGGTCTTAACCAAGTGAGAATATGTTTCAATAGCATGTACCGTCTGTGTGGGTGTAAATTCACTTCGATTGAACAAATCAAACACATTTAATGACATTTCAGCTTCACAAGGTATTACTGGGTTATCCGCTATTGTTTCTCCCCATACTCTTAATTTTAACCGTCTAAAGAATTGGAAGAGATCCAACTCCAAATTAAACCAGTTAACCTGAGCTTCGGGGCAAAAAGAAAGACCCTTACTTAACACAGTCACTTGATTGTCCGATAATAAACATGATGATATATTTACCACTGTAGTAGGATCAGTTAATTCACTTTCGATTCGTCCTTCCGTTTCTGAGTGCCCTTGTTCTGCGTACGTGTTCTGGATACCTTGGTGGTTGTAGATGCCTTTGGTGTAACGCCTCCTCCGACAGCCCCCTCTTCTGGTAGGTTTTTTTCTCCGTCTGTCAGGGGGCGCTGCTCGAAAAAAGGCTTCCTCGGTGTATTAGGAACGATTGTGGTGGTACTTTGAAGACGATCCTTACGTTTCTGGTTCTGTCCATCTTTATTCCATGCATACAGGTTCCCCGATACATAGTCCTTTTCATCCCTAAACCATTTCCTCTTTTTGGTCTCTTCTATGTCTTTACGATATTTATTAAGATATTCATTTTGTCTTTGCAGATCTATCTATCTATCTATCTATCTATCTATCTATCTATCCTTACACTGATGAAAATAATTAATTTTCCTCTAATTTCACAACTCACTGACCAAAATGAAAATTATTAAAATGTAACCTTTATTCACTTTTTTTTAAAAGATTTATGATAATGCAAAAAAATATAAAGAAATATATATACTCAAAAAAGAAAAAAAAAACTTCTATAACACAGCCATCACCATCCTCTTGTAGCTTAATGTAAACAGTCTTTTTGTCGTGAGCAATTCATTTATACACTCTCGTTGAGTCATTTGTAAAATATGAAGAGTTTATTTACTTCTCTTTCATTTCCACCGTAGTAGGTATCAGAAGTCCTTCACTTTATATTGCACTCTCCCGACGCGTTTCCTGAACCATTATCCTCCAGGGCCGTAGGGTAAGCTCACATTTTTTCTGGGACCTTTATTGGATTCCTTCTGCACGGCTCTGATGATGGCCGCACACTGATCAGTGCACCTTGGCTTCTATTTATATAACACATGAGCCCGCCTCTCGTTTGACAGACTGATCTCCTGACTAATTAGAGTAGGTTCTACTCGTAGTTCCTGTCCAGAGATATCTCAGTCCGGAGCGGTTCTCACGTGATGTTGTTGGTTTATATCTGTTACCTGGATACCTGAGACACACGCGCCCCGAGCCTCGCTGTGGATTCTATATCTAAATGGTAAGAATGCTTAAGTTGGAGACATTACGATTTATTTTTAATATAGGTCTGTAATATTTTATTTTCTATGCTTGTTCTGACTCATCGAAAGCACATATATGATACATAGTCACTGAGGCCAAACGGCCGTGCTGAATTCATCCTGAAGATCCAGCGCGCTTCACATTGTAGTAGGCGCTTGTCATAGTCTCCCTTCAGTACATGTCTTTTCACCACTTCCAGTACTTGACATTTTAGAGTTTCCCAGTTCCCTCCATGTTTCTCCATAAAATGAAGTGCTACAGGAGTTGTCAATTATTTTTTATATCCCCTATATGCTCACTTAGCCGTTTTTTTATTGGTCTAAAAGTTTTTCCCACATACTTTTGTGGGCAGGGGCATGTCAGCATGTACACCACTCCTGATGTCTCACAATTTGCAAAATCCCGCATCACATAGTTTTCTCCCGTGCTACTGCTCTCAAAGGATTTTCCAGGGGTGATGTATTTGCACATTGTGCATTTACTGCATGGATATGTTCCTGACACCCCCCTGCACTGTTTATTCATATTTGTAGGGAGGTAACTGTGCACCAGTCGGTCCTTCAAGTTGCGGCCCCTCCTATACGTAATTTGTGGTCTATCAGGTAAAAAACGCGTGATAGTTTGGTCCAACTTGAGAACCGGCCAATAGAGGGTCAGAATCTGTTTGACCTCCTCAGATTTTACATCATATGTGCCTATAATTCGAGTCATCTGTTCTCCATCATCAGTTTTTGTTTTAGATCTTAGTAGTTCTGTCCGATTTCTTTGCATCGCTTTCCAGTAGGCGTTTCTAAGGACTTTCTTAGGATAGCCTCTTTTTAAGAGTCTATCCCGTAATTCAGCAGCTTTTTGTTTAAATTCTGCTAGAGTGGAGCAGTTCCGACGTAATCTCAAATACTGGCCTGTTGGTATGCCAGCTTTAAGTGCCCTAGGGTGACAGCTTTCCCATTTTAGCAAGAAATTGGTCGCTGTTTCCTTTCTGTATACAGTCGTATGCAACCTTCCATTTGTAGCAATCTGTATATCAAGGTCCAAGAACACCATCCTCTGTTTGCTAATAGTTTTTGTGAACCTCAGACCCAACTGGTTGTTATTCAGGTCGTTCACAAAGGCACCGAATTCCTCCTCTGAGGAGGACCATACCAACAGCACATCGTCTATGAACCTGGCCCACATTTGTATGTGCCGGGACCAGTGAGACATCTCCTCTCCGAAGACGACCTGGTCCTCCCACCAGCAGAGGTACAGATTTGCGTAAGTTGGGGCGCATGGACTCCCCATAGCTGTACCCCGCTGCTGGTGGGAGAAGTCGTCCCCGAAGAGGAAATAGTTCTTTGTTAGGATGTAATCTAGGAGAGTCATGATGAACTCATTATGGGCTTCGTATTGCACACCTCGTGTCCTCAGAAAGTGTGCTACTGCCTTCTTGCCCCCTTCGTGAGGGATCGAGGAGTATAGCGCCTCCACATCAAGCGAGGCCAGATAGCAGTGTTGGTCAAGCTGCATCTCCTCGATCCTCCCCAAGACATCCGTGGAATCTCTCACATATGATGGCAGTGCTTCGACAAAGGGCCTCAGTACTATATCCACATATTGGCTGATATTTTGTGTTAAATTATTTATTCCAGCCACTATGGGTCGTCCTCTGAGTGGTGGGTAGCCCTTGTGCACTTTAGGTATGCTATAAAAGCTAGCAATCTTTGGGTGTTCTGGATTCATATATACATACTCGGCTGGACTTATCAGTTTGGAATCCTTTGCTTCATCAAGGATCCTTTTCAGCTGTGCAGTAAATATTTCTGTGGGATCCCGTTTCAATTTATTATAACAATTGATATCTTGCAATAGCTGTAGACACATATTGTTGTAATCCTCCCTGGTCATCAGCACAATGTTCCCTCCCTTGTCAGAGGGCTTGATGACCAGGGAGGAATCACTCTCTAGTGACATAAGTGCCTCCCTCTCTTCTCTTGTGAGATTTTGATCTTTGATTTTTCTAAAAGCTTGGCTAACCAAGTCTACAAACATGTCGATCTGTGCATAATCCCCCAAAGGGGGTGTTTTTACACTACGTGGTTTCAAGTTTGTGAAGGGTCCTTCCCCTTCCTCTTTTTGTGCAGATTGTTCCAGTTCCAACATGTTTCTGTAGACCGTCATGTCTTCTTCTTCCAAGCCTAGTTGATGACCATCCCTTTTGTTTTTAATTGCAAAATAAATGCACATCCTTCACCCGAGTGAAGGCATTAAATTTCATTGATGGTACAAACGACAGTCCTTTTGTAAGTACACTCATTTCTGATATTGTGAGTTGCCTTTTAGTGAGATTTATGACTTGTAATTTGTCTTCCTTGCTTTCAGTTGTTATTTCCTGTTCCTTAGTACATACTGTGATATCGGTGGCGTCCCTAAAAAACCACGTCCTCGTCCTCGGCCTCTACCTCTACCACATCCTCGTCCTTGTCCTCTTCCCCTAAATCCTGTTTTTTCTCGGATAGAGGGGTTCTCTGTGTCTGAGATTTCAGCTTCTGAGGACTTCTTCCACCAGCAGCGGGGTACAGCGATGGGGTGTCCATGCGCCCCAACTTACGCAAATCTGTACCTCGGCTGGTGGGAGGACCAGGTCGTCTTCGGAGAGGAGATGTCTCACTGGTCCCGGCACATACAAATGTGGGCCAGGTTCATAGACGATGTGCTGTTGGTATGGTCCTCCTCAGAGGAGGAATTCAGTGCCTTTGTGAACGACCTGAATAACAACCAGTTGGGTCTGAGGTTCACAAAAACTATTAGCAAACAGAGGATGGTGTTCTTGGACCTTGATATACAGATTGCTACAAATGGAAGGTTGCATACGACTGTATACAGAAAGGAAACAGCGACCAATTTCTTGCTAAAATGGGAAAGCTGTCACCCTAGGGCACTTAAAGCTGGCATACCAACAGGCCAGTATTTGAGATTACGTCGGAACTGCTCCACTCTAGCAGAATTTAAACAAAAAGCTGCTGAATTACGGGATAGACTCTTAAAAAGAGGCTATCCTAAGAAAGTCCTTAGAAACGCCTACTGGAAAGCGATGCAAAGAAATCGGACAGAACTACTAAGATCTAAAGCAAAAACTGATGATGGAGAACAGATGACTCGAATTATAGGCACATATGATGTAAAATCTGAGGAGGTCAAACAGATTCTGACCCTCTATTGACCGGTTCTCAAGTTGGACCAAACTATCACACGTTTTTTACCTGATAGACCACAAATTACGTATCGGAGGGGCCGCAACTTGAAGGACCGACTGGTGCACAGTTACCTCCCTACAAATATGAATAAACAGTGCAGGGGGGTGTCAGGAACATATCCATGCAGTAAATGCACAATGTGCAAATACATCACCCCTGGAAAATCCTTTGAGAGCAGTAGCACGGGAGAAAACTATGTGATGCGGGACTTTGCAAATTGTGAGACATCAGGAGTGGTGTACATGCTGACATGCCCCTGCCCACAAAACTATGTGGGAAAAACTTTTAGACCGATAAAAAAGCGGCTAAGTGAGCATATAGGGGATATAAAAAATAAACGTACAACTCCTGTAGCACTTCATTTTATGGAGAAACATGGAGGGAACTGGGAAACTCTAAAATGTCAAGTACTGGAAGTGGTGAAAAGACATGTACTGAAGGGAGACTATGACAAGCGCCTACTACAATGTGAAGCGCGCTGGATCTTCAGGATGAATTCAGCACGGCCGTTTGGCCTCAATGACTATGTATCATATATGTGCTTTCGATGAGTCAGAACAAGCATAGAAAATAAAATAATACAGACCTATATTAAAAATAAATCGTAATGTCTCCAACTAAAGTATTCTTACCATTTAGATATAGAATCCACAGCGAGGCTTGGGGTGCGCGTGCGTCTCAGGTATCCAGGTAACAGATATAAACCAACAACATCACGTGAGGACCGCTCCGGACTGAGATATCTCTGGACAGGAACTACGAGTAGAACCTACTCTAATTAGTCAGGAGATCAGTCTGTCAAACGAGAGGCGGGCTCATGTGTTATATAAATAGAAGCCAAGGTGCACTGATCAGTGTGCGGCCATCATCAGAGCCGTGCAGAAGGAATCCAATAAAGATCCCAGAAAAAATGTGAGCTTACCCTACGGCCCTGGAGGATAATGGTTCAGGAAACGCGTCGGGCCAGTGCAATATAAAGTGAAGGACTTCTGATACCTACTACGGTGGAAATGAAAGGGAAGTAAATAAACTCTTCATATTTTACAAATGACTCAACGAGAGTGTATAAATGAATTGCTCACGACAAAAAGACTGTTTACATTAAGCTGAAAGGGACAAAAGACAGTGTGATACAGCACAATACAAATACAAAATAAGTGCAAATACAGTAAAGTGCAATACAAATTAAGAAACATGCACATTGTATTACAAAAATAGAACTTATTTATGAACTTTGCTATTTATGGACGAGAAAACCTCTGCATGTGCATAAGAGGATGGTGATGGCTGCGTTATAGAAGTTCTTTTTTCTTTTTTGAGTATATATATTTCTTTATATTTTTTTGCATTATCATAAATCTTTTTTTTTAAAAAGTGAATAAAGGTTACATTTTAATAATTTTCCTTTTGGTCAGTGAGTTATCTATCTATCTATCTATCTATCTATTATCTATCTATCTATCTATCTATCTCCTATCTATCTATCTCCTATCTATCTATCTATCTATCTATCTATCTATCTATCTCCTATCTATCTATCTCCTATCTATCTATCTATCTATCTATCTCAGGGCCGTTTCTTGCACCGGGCGGGCCGGGCAACGTCACGGGGCGCGGACAGTTAGGGGGCGCTGATGGCACCCCCGGGACCTCACACAGCCTTGGTTGGATAGCGCACCAGCGCCCCCACACCCAGACCGTCACCCGGGCGCCCGGCAGCCCCCCCAACCCCAGTCTGCAGCTGCCGCGCTCATGTGAGCGCTCAAGACTTGCCCCGGCCTCCTCTCTGCATCACCTCCTGCCCGCACGTGTTCATCCAATCAGCGCAGTGCAGAGCGGGAGCGTGGGGCCGCTGTGGCCGGCTGTGGTGCACGCGTTGATTGGCTGCACCTGCCCTGCTCTGGAGGAACACGTCGATATGTCGGGCGGGCAGTAGGTGATGCGCCGCTACTATCACTGAAGTACTCACCTTGCAGACGCAGGTGAGAGGTGAGAAGGCAGCCAGTGGGGAAGTGTGTGTGTGTGTTGGGGGGTCGGGGGGGGGGATAATGTATGGAGGAGGAGGGGGGGCAGGGGGGGATAATATGGAGGAGGAGGGGGGGGCAGGGGGGATAATGTATGGAGGAGGAGGAGGGGGAGATAATGTATGGAGGAGGGGGGGGAAGGGGGGGATAATGTATGGAGGGAGGGGGGGTCAGGGGGGGATAATGTATGGAGGAGGAGGTGGGGTCAGGGGGGGATAATGTATGGAGGAGGAGGTGGGGTCAGGGGGGGATAATGTATGGAGGAGGAGGGGGGTCAGGGGGGATAATGTATGGAGGAGGAGGGGGGTCAGCGGGGGATAATGTATGGAGGAGGAGGGGGGTCAGGAGGGGTAAAGTATGGAGGAGGAGGGGGTGTCAGGGGGGGATAATATATGGAGGAGGAGGTGGGGTCAGGGGGGGATAATGTATGGAGGAGGAGGGGGGTCAGGGGGGGGAAAATGTATGGAGGAGGAGGGGGGGATAATGTATGGAGGAGGAGGGGGGGATAATGTATGGAGGAGGAGGGGGGGTCAGGGGGGGATAATGTATGGAGGAGGGGGGGTCAGGGGGGGATAATGTATGGAGGAGGAGGGGGGTCAGGGGGGGATAATGTATGGAGGAGGAGGTAGGGTCAGGGGGGATAATGTATGGAGGAGGAGGGGGGGTCAGGGGGGATAATGTATGGAGGAGGAGGGGGGGTCAGCAGGGGATAATGTATGGAGGAGGAGGGGGGTCAGGAGGGGTAAAGTATGGAGGAGGAGGGGGGTCAGGGGGGGATAATGTATGGAGGAGGGGGGTCAGGGGGGATAATGTATGGAGGAGATGGGGGGGTCAGGGGGTGATAATGTATGGAGAAGGAGGGGGGTAGGGGGGGATAATGTATAGAGGAGGGGGGGGTCAGGGGGGGATAATGTATGGAGGAGGAGGGGGGATAATGTATGGAGGAGATGGGGGGGTCAGGGGGGGATAATGTATGGAGGAGGAGGGGGGGTCGGGGGGGATAATGTATGGAGGAGGAGGGGGGGTCAGGGGGGATAATGTATGGAGGAGGGGGGGTCAGGGGGGGATAATGTATGGAGGAGGAGGGGGGGTCAGGGGGGATAATGTATGGAGGAGGAGGTGGGGTCAGGGGGGGATAATGTATGGAGGAGGAGGGGGGGTCAGCGGGGGATAATGTATGGAGGAGGAGGGGGGTCAGGAGGGGTAAAGTATGGAGGAGGAGGGGGTGTCAGGGGGGGATAATGTATGGAGGAGGAGGTGGGGTCAGGGGGGGATAATGTATGGAGGAGGAGGGGGGTCAGGGGGGGATAATGTATGGAGGAGTAGGGGGGGATAATGTATGGAGGAGGAGGGGGGGATAATGTATGGAGGAGGAGGGGGGTCAGGGGGGATAATGTATGGAGGAGGGGGGTCAGGGGGGATAATGTATGGAGGAGGGGGGGGTCAGGGGGGGATAATGTATGGAGGAGGAGGGGGGTCAGGAGGGGATAATGTATGGTGGAGGAGGGGGGTCAGGGGGGGATAATGTATGGAGGAGGAGGGGGGGTCAGGGGGGATAATGTATGGAGGAGGAGGGGGGTCAGGGGGGATAATGTATGGAGGAGGAGGGGGGGTCAGGGGGGATAATGTATGGAGGAGGAGGGGGGTCAGGGGGGGATAATGTATGGAGGAGGAGGGGGGATAATGTATGGAGGAGGAGGAGGGGGGTCAGGGAGGGGGGCAGTTCCCCACACAGCCATTGGTGGCAGCAGAGGGGCCATTTCACCCCTACAGCTGCCACTCAAAACCTACTGCTCCTGCAGATGACCTGCTTCTGAATATTCAGCTGGTGCACTGCAGTAAAGAGCAGCCTGGAGTGATGTCACTGCAGAGCGATGGCTAAATATTTATCAGTAAAGAGTCAGAGACAAACTGAATGTCTCAATAAGTGTCCCTCCACACCTGACCTGCACCACCGCCAATCCTTAACCGCTACCTCCTGAAGGTCTCTGCATACCTCTAAGAACAAAATCTATTTGCATTGTGTACCAGGTGCACTGGAATACAGTTTATATTGCTCAGTGAATCCATATATATATATATATATATATATATATATATATATATATATATATATATTCAGTATACAATATACAAAGACAGTACTGCATAGGGAATCTAATCCAGCCAGCAGCTTTTCTAATACTCTATTGCCATCTAGTGGTTCATTGTATTATTTGACTTTTCTTTTAAACAATCTACAGCCTATGGCTATGTTCACACAACATATTTTTATGAAAAGAACGGCTCTTGTTTGCAATTGAAACGTCCCCTCTTTTCTTCATGCAGATCCACTTCAGGCTGGGGCTTGCATCAGGGGACAGGACTGTGGAGGTAATCGCTTCATAGCTCTAACTCCTCTCTCCCCGGACAGAGAGCGCTGCTATACTGTGCCCACATCTGTCCTGCTCATTCCTTCATGCTCCCTGCAGTCTCTGTCAGTCCTTGTGTTTCCCATCCTCTCCATTACTGTACAGTAACTTATAATATCACAGATTCTGCTGTTTCTGAATGTTTGTTTCATCTGTTCCACACGTTATTCAGAATAATAAATCATTGTTTTTGGGGTGTGGAACCAATTGTCTGCATTTCTATGATTTCTTATGGGAAAATTTGCTTTGGTTTAAGAGTGGATTTGGATTACAAGCACGGTCCCAGAACGAATTATGCTCGTAATCCAAGGCACCACTGTATATTACGATATATACTGTATACACGTTTTATCCATCTTTAGCTACACTATGAGGGACATCTATTAAGACTGACGTACTTGTATGTTGGTCTTAAATTAGGCCCCACTCCTATTCACTGGACCTGTGCCTGCTCTGGAGCAGTTGTAGATTTCTGCCATGATTTATACTTTAAAGAAACTCTTGTCACACTTTGCAGATATAGGTATAAACTTTGCGATACATGTTCTTTGTTTTCTATTTGAGTGTCCCTTTAATTCAGGGATAGGCATGTACATGCAGGAGCTGTGCTGTCCACTGCTCCATCCTGCTTGCGCTCATTATGCATGTGATGGATCTGTGTAGCTGGCAGATGTCCAGCGTTATGACTTTGAGATTGATCCCCAACTCTCAAGCATAATAATTAAAACCAAATAACAAAAAATAAAGACACAACACATTATATTAAGGTGTCAAAGGGGCAAAATTTTTATTTACAATCACATGACACTGAAAATGGCAGACCCTTTAATCACAAAGAGCTACCCTCCAGCACTTAGCCAAGGAAAAAAACCCTGTGGAGGAAACCTCAAGGGAGCCATGGCTGGAGAGTTGCCCCTCCCCTGGGCTTAGAGGGTAATACCGTACTATATAATAAACAGGATGTAAAAGAGATCTGGCTGCAATATATGTCACCTTATTGATGGCTAGGCGAATGTATCTATTGTCCATTACAGATCTAGGTCCACTTCTTAAGAAGGTAGAGACTCAGCTGAAGGGGTATTCTAAAGCAGATTGCCCCTTTTCCCCTGCTAGAACCTCCAAATTAAATTAAGGGTAATTACATAAAGAGTAAAGTAGTAAGCTCAAGGTCCTCTGGCACATCCAAGATGGCTCTGATCCAGGCACCGTGCATTGCTTTATGGAACCTTTGTTTATGACATAAGCAATTGACTTCACAGTGCACGATTGCTATGGTTTCTACAGGTAAACACATCTGAAGCTTTAACACTTTAAAGACTGGCGATCAGCTTTATTGCAGAGGTCACTAAACATACGAAGATCAAGCAAACAGGTTATGGCTAAGGCACACTAAGAACACTAAATAATGTGGATTTTAAGGGATTTTTTTGTCAGTGTGCACATACCCTAAGGGAGAACATGGACAGTGGCGGTCTGTAGCTGTACTTGCCAAGCCCAATGGCTGCATATAAGATTAATCTAGAGATTGTTTCTGTTGCCTATAGCAACCAATCACAGCCCAGCTTTCATTCCTCAAATTAATCTGGTAAAATGAAAGTGGATATATGATTGGTTGCCATTAGACAGTCTAGCTTGTCCTTAGCAACCGATCAAAGCTTAGCAAAGCTCAGAAAGATGAGCTGTGATTGGTTGTCATAAGAAATTGTGTACTGTATGATTGAAGTGGTTAATTGAGGGAGCCCTGTGTCTTGTGTGGGTTAATACTGCTCCCCTATTTAAAGTTCAGTACCCTCTCTGTACTCTTGCCCTTTTAGGCAGCCCCAAACTCCTGTTTCATCAGCCGTGATGTTACAACGTGCATAATGTACCTGGTCTTCCACAGTACTGGCCATGTTGGTTGTCCTGTCCATATTTTCAGAAGCAACATGAGAAAATATTATTTTACTGAAAGAGTAGTAGATACAGTACTTGGAACAAATTTCCAGTAGATGTGGTTGGTAAATCTACAATAACAGAATTTAAACCTGCCTGGTATATAGATATATCTATCCTAAGATAATAAGAAGGGAAATACTAAAAGGGCAGACTAGGTGGACCCAGTGGTCTTTTTCTGCCGACAATCTTCTATGTTTCTATGGGCCGGTTGGACTCTACAATTTTCTGGACTCCTGTTGGCCGTTCATGTAGCTATGCTTATTTGTGCCTGTGCCCCCATGATGCCTTTAGTTTGGGGTCTACTTTCTCTAAGGCCACCTGTCAGGTTGTGATGGATCCCTTGGGCTCTTGTCACTGTAGTCCCGAGTGGCAATCGACCCACCCGGAAAGGGGAAAAATAACCCAAGGTGTATGGCTAGTGTGTATAGGTGCTGGTGCATAGGAAAGGATGGCTGAGTCCCAGTGATACAAAAATAGAACAGCTTTACTGTGCAGTCTCTTAGAAGTACAATACACTTTTGCAGAAACAGATAAATCTTTACACGGACTTTAGCGCTTGAACTCGTTTGTGCCTCAGGAGATACTTAAAGGGGTAGTGCGGCGCTCAGCAATTATTCACAGAATAACACACATTACAAAGTTATACAACTTTGTAATGTATGTTATGTCTGTGAATCGCCCCCTTCCCGTGTCCCCCCACCCCCGCACGTGTACCCGGAAGTGTGGTGCGCTATACATACCTGATCTGTGTCGACCAACCCCGTCCACCATCTTCTTCAAAGACGTCATCTTCGGGAGGCCAGCCGACCCACTCCTGCCGGCCCCCCTCTGCCGCGTCATAACTGTGCTCAGCCACGATTGGCTGAGCACAGTTATGCTCAGCCAATCGCGGCTGAGCAGCAGATGATGCGACACGCAGCAGTCTACAGCGAGTCGGCCGGCCTCCCCAAGATTGCATCGACAGAAGACGGGGGTCGACACGCGTCAGGTTTGTATATCGCACCACACTTCCGGGTACACGTGCGGGGGTGGGAGGGACACGGGAAGGGGGCCATTCACAGACATAACATACATTACAAAGTTGTATAACTTTGTAATGTGTGTTATTCTGTGAATAATTGCTGAACGCTGCACTACCCCTTTAAAGGAGCAGAACAGAAGAGAGGCAGTTGTAGCGGTTCTTGGGGAATTGAGAGGAGAGTAGAGTGGTGTAGAGGAGAAGAGTTGGTCAAGGGAGTCCTAACCCAATTTAGCAATGTACAATAAACTTGGAAGAAATATACTGTAGTACTTGTACCTGTCTATAGACTTTGGTCTGACCACTTTGTGCCCCACATTGTCAAATGACTCGTCCTCCTGGGGTGATACAAGCCCCAGTTGTGGTTATCTGGGTGAAGCTAAGCTCCCGGGGTGTCCCAGTTACCTGCACTGCGAGATAGGATACGTAGACCTTCTTGGTAGCTTTGTCCTATCCAGGCTACTTCCTCTTTGTGTCTCAGGATACTGCCCTGCACTTTTTAGACTGATTCACGGCATGGGCTAGGATGTTCCTAGACTCTTCTCCCTTTGTAGTGTTTATCACTGCATAGTAGATATAGTAGAAATACTGAAAGAACTGATTGTCTCTAGCTGCATCTCCATACACACGTGTCTTAGACTACACTACTCCAGACTGAACTAAACTGAACTGTTGTCCCTAAAGAGGGTCCTGGCAGAAGCCAGGCCCTGGCTTGGCTACAGCAGGGATGCTTGCTCTGTGTGTCCTTCTCCCATGAGAATCCGGGTAATACTGAAGCTACACCTCCTCCCACCAAGTAACTACTTCCTACAGGGGCTAAGTAGTCTACCCTGTGAATGGTGGAAAGAAGTGTGTGCAAGAGAAAGGAAGAAAAAGATAGGCTAAAAGTAGAGAGCTTCTCCTATAGGTCAGCAAGAGCACATGGTACACATAAAACAGTAACCCATTCCTAACTTCAGCTGTTCAATACATAAAAAATACTGACATCTAGTGGTGAAACCTTAGAGCACACTTCACCACTTAACCTTGAGTAAGAAGCTTTTTTTGAGAGGTGCAAAGGAGAGACACGAAACACCCATGGTGGTACACTACAACAGTATTACCCAACAGCCTTGTACTTGTGACCCATGAACTACCTCTGATTGATGCTTCCTCTACATTTGCCTTCATTACATTCATCCCACAAGAATGAGAGTCAGATGCATAAGTTCTTTTTATTATGGCTTTATTACTGTACTACACTTATGCAGTGTTCAAGAACCCATGTGTCTTCTCTGTTCTGTTTGCATGTAGGTCAGCTCAGAAGGTAGTCCCAGGCTGGCTATTCTGTGGATGGTAAAGTGTTTATTGCATTTTGACCACTAGGTGTCTCACTGTATTTTTCTGCAATTACAAAGCACAGCTGAGGGTCATCATCTACTTTACACCCGGGGGCTGGGTTCACACTATGTATATTTGAGGCTGTATTTGGTCCTCATGTCAGGTCCTCATAGCAACCAAAACCAGGAGTGGATTGAAAACACAGAAAGGATCTGTTCACACAATGTTGAAATTGAGTGGATGGCCGCCATATAACAGTAAATAACGGCCATTATTTCAATACCACAGCCGTTGTTTTAAAATAACAGCAAATATTTGCCATTAAATGATGGCCATCCACTCAATTACAACATTATGTGAACAGAGCCTTTCTGTGTTTTCAATCCACTCCTGGTTTTGGTTGCTATACAGCCTCACAAATACAGCCTCAAATATACATAGTGTGAACCCAGCCGCAAAGGGATAGTGCGGCGGTAAAGAATTATTCACAGAATAACACACATTACAAAGTTATACAACTTTGTAATGTATGTTATGTCTGTGAATGGCCCCCTTCCCCGTGTCCCACCACCCCCACCCGTGTACCCGGAAGTGTGGTGCGCTATACATACCTGTCACGTGCCGACTCGTCTCCGATCTTCAGTCATTCAAGGCATCTTCGGACGGCCGGGCCGAATCCCTCCGACCGTCCTGAGTGCCGGCCCCCCTCTGCCGCGTCATCGGCTGCTCAGTCGCGATTGGCTGAGCACAGTTTGGCCTCCCTTAAGTGTGGCCTATGTTCCTGGATCATGTCACTCGGTGGCAGATCAGTCATAGACATGGATACAGGTACTTGTCTCAAATTTATCGCCACCAACTTCAAAGTGGTTAGAACCCATACTGCTGAGTACAATACTGTCTTGGATAGGATCTCCACTTCATGGTACCCTCCCTAACCTGCAAATCACAAGCTAAACGTATCAAGTAACTTACTTAAAGGAACTTTAAGTTCCACACTGCCAAAACTATACCTCAAGTATTCCTGCTGAAAGCAATGCACTCAGGGTTAGAAGGAAACCTTTAAGAAAAACTTCAGTAAAAGTTACAACCTGTTTAAGTTATCCTGGACTGTGGAAAGTGTTTAAGGGTACAAACACACACACCGTATACGCAGCGTATTTACTGCTGCGATATGCTGCAAATACGCAGCAGATTAGGTCTAAGTAACTGAACACAGCATCAAATGTGCACCGTCAAATCTGCTGCGTATACGGTGTGTGTGTATGTGCCCTAAAGGATGGTTTAGCATGGATTATTAGTGTATTATATACAATTCTTCAGATGATTGGTTCCCTTAAATGTAAACAAAAATTGTTTTAAATTTTTTCAAATTTTTAAAACACTTTTTATAATTACATTCTTCTTCAATCTCTTGATTGCCTCTAAATTTCATTGTATTATTAATAAATTGCAGTGTAATGTCATATTACTGACGTCCTCTTACACCCTGTCTCTGAAAGTCCAAAGGCATTCAATAGACCCCCAGCCGCCATGACAGCCCAACAGCACTCCATAAACACATTGCAGAGGGTCAACCAGGTGATGAAATTGGCCCTTCTCTACATAACTGCCTATATGCTGCAGTCACTATTCAGTATTCACTGTAGCATCTTGGGGGGGGGGGGGGGGGGTGAATAACCAGGATTGGAATTATGATCTGATGGTGAACATCAGCTATATTACACACCTGGCACCTCAAGAACACTTCTGTACAGTGGAATGGGCCAAATCGCTAAGCAAATTTATGTTGTCCTTTACAGAAAGATAATGAAAAAAATATCTATTCAGTCTCCTTCCCCCAGTTCTGAGCTGCTGCTTTCTGCTGAAAACACAAAAATCTGTGTGTTAACATTTCTCTCCGTCTTTCCCCTCCTCCCCCTCCCTTCTGAGACGGATGATGAAAACAAGCCCCTGACTGGCTTTATCTGCAACATTGTAGCTTCTTTGTAATGCTGGAAGGGTTATTCTGAGGTCAAGTTGCAGATGAACTCACTGTGATTAACCCTCCCAGCATTATAAAGAATGTTGCAGATAAAGCCAGTCAGGGACTTGTTTACATCAGCTGTCTCAGAAGGGAGGGGTGAGGGGGGACAGAAAAGCTTACACAGATTTTGTTGTGTCTTCAGCAGAAAGCAGCAGCTCAGAACTGGGAGAAGGAGACTGCATAGATATTAACAAGTATGGAAGCAATTGTTAGTCTCACCAGTGGCAGCAACATATCAAAAGTTATGTTTAAGTGGAATATTCCTTTAAAATATTTCCACAGTTCTACTGTTTCTTCATCTCTTACTTACCAAGAAGACAGGACCAGATAAAGAGGTAGCAGAATAAAGGTGCCCATAGCAGGGAGGTGAAATATATAGGATATATGTATGAACACTGACATAATGCTGAGGGGCTTATTAGCCAGAAGCATTGGTGTAATGTGCAAGATAATCCCCCAAAAGAGTGCACCTACAGAACAATGCCCGGCTCAATGATTCTAATAGGTAATTGTACCTGACTGCAAGGAATTTTAAGCTCTGTATCAGAAAAGTAAAACTCCAGCCAGTGTAAAGGTATCTCCACATGTAACAGGAGGCCGTGTGAAACCGAAAACCCACACCCAGCGCTTGTTTGCACATTAGATTGTTAATAAATGCATGATATAGCAGGTACACAGCAGCCTTACCTGCAGCCTTACCACATGGCTATGAACAATCACTCCTGGTAATTAAAAAAAAAACTACCACTCATGATCTATTGCTCATTTATCTGACTACTGTGTTAAAAAAACATATTATATTGGTTTATGGGCACACACAGGGCCGGCTCCAGGTTTTTGTGGGCCCTTGGGCGACAGAGCCTCGGCGGGCCCCTTTGAGGAGCAAATCATGGCGATACAGGCGAGGAAAGATTTGCAGCAGAAAAAACATGCGGCTGCTGCATATCTTTCTCCTCCTGTATCTCCTGATCTCTCCTGTAGTCAGGACTCTGGAGGAGTCAGACACAGTGACAGGATCATATATATATATATATATATATATACACACACACAGAGCAGGAGCTGTATACAGAACTAGCAGCTCCAGCATGTTATATATATATATATATATATATATATATATATATATATATATATATATATATAAAACATGCTGGAGCTGCTAGTTCTGTATACAGCTCCTGCTCTGTGTGTGTGTATATATATATATATATATATATATATATATATATATATATATATATATGGGATGGGTCCGTACGAACCCGAACTCTCGCCATCGATGTCTTTCACCTTCGTGGAGAGGCTGGATACAGTGGGAGGACCACCTGGAAAACTGGGATACAACCATAGCCATAGGCTGTATCCCAGTTTTCCAGGCGGTACGCCCGCTGTATCCACCAGCTGCACAGAGTGGGCACACAGCGGGAATCATTTATTTATTTATATACAGAGCAGTAGCTGTATACAGAACTAGCAGCACCAGAATGTAAGATATATATATATATCTATCTATCTTACATGCTGCTAGTTCTGTATACAGCTCCTGCTCTCTGTATGTATGTATATATGTGTATATATATATATATATATATATATATATATATATATATATATCATGCTGCATGATATATATATATATATATATATACAGAGAGCAGGAGCTGTATACAGAACCAGCAGCACCACTCCTGTATACAGCTCCTGCTCTGTGGATAGATAGATAGATAGTAGATAGGAGGTCCTGCTGTATACATATATATTACAGCAGGACCTGTATACACAAAACAAACAACTAGAAACGCCAGCACATACAGTTGACTATTAGTTTACAGAGCCTACCTTCGGCCCTCTTTCAGGTCAGGTGTCCGATCACATGACCCATGACATCACCACAGGTCCTTCATACTCAAAGGTCCTTTTCTTACCTACTCGGCTGTAGGGAAGACTTGCAGGAAGACGTGTGCCCGGGGACCCCAGTATGTATCGGCGGGCCCCTAACTGTCACATGTGGCCTCTAGGGGCCCAGTCCCCTCTGTTACTACACTTTTTTTTTTTTTACTAACAAAAAAATGTAGTAAAAGACGGGAGTGGGCCCCTAGAGGAGCTGTGGGCCCCGGCACTTGCCCAAGTCAGCCGGGTGCTGACGCCGGCCCTGGGCACACAAAACCTCAAAATTAATTTGAACCAGACAAGGCCTCAGAACAATTTTTTGACCCCCAGACCACAGCAAAATATTCAACTGATATATTAGAAAAAAAAAATCTTTACTCTTTAAAATTTCTTTAATGCAGTCCTATAACTTTTTATTTAAGAAAGTGTCATTTTATTTTTATTTGCATATTGAGTGGCAGCAGTAAGGGGTAATATGGGCCCTCTGCTGCCACCAATGGCTGTGTGGGGAACTGCAGGGCTGCACAAGCCCTGGTCCCGACACAGTTACAAATAGACGTTACACTTAGGGAAGCTGGGTCAGTAGTGCTGCACAGAGTAGCAGAGTGAGAGGGGATAACTGTCAATCATGGCTACTAGCTGCAGCACTAATGCTCTCCTGACACAGACAGCTTCCCTTAGGGTACTATTACACCAAGCAATTTTTCGACGACTAACGATCAACGATAAACGATCTTAAACAACCGCTAAGGCAAACGACCCGAAATCGTTCACCCAATTACATGGAACGATGATTGTTATTTATGGGGTCGTTTAGTCGTCGCTATTGCGTACATTTCAGCTGCGAATTCTTATTCCACTGAACAATGTGTGAACGATGTGCGAACGATCAAACGATAAAAATAGGTCCGGATCCTATTAAACGACTAACGATTTCTCGTTGGTCGTTTAATCGTTGCCTGTTATTACATGAAACGATTATCGTTCAAATCCGAACGATTTAACGATTTTTCTAACGATAATTGCTCCGTGTAATACCAGCCTTAGTCTGTCTAAGGCTGCATTCACACGTCCGCAATTTTTGCGGGCCTTTCAGACAGTGAAGTGATAGATCGGTTCCTCGCCCAGCATAATGTATCAATATCATGCTGGCAGCGGGGAAAATGTATGAATCTTTGCGCCACTGTAATGACACTCTGCCATTACAGTGCCGCAGAAATGCAAAAGTTTTTCCCACTGCCGGCATGATATTGATACCGCATGCTGGGAAAGACCCATTACTTGTCTTTACCGTCCGTAAGGTCCACATAATTGCGGGTGTGTGAATGCAGCCTAAGGCTCTTGTACATATTCCGTAGGCGGTCTGCAATCGTGGACAGTGCTACCGACGCACTAGTTTAAATAGTCCCCGTCTGGATTGCAGACGGGTGAATGCAGCCATCCATAGGGCTGTGTATAGTTACGGGTCCGCAGTTACGTGAAGCCCTACAGAACGTGTGAAAGAGACCTAACACTAAAATGCATTAGAATAGACACCAGGGAAGGCACAGAACTGCATGTAGTACATGATATGTAACCGCGCCAGGACCAGGGCTTGAGCAACCCTGCAAATCCCGACACAACCATTAGTGGCAGCAGAGGGGCCGTGTCGCTCCTAACAGCTGCCACTTAGTGTAAAAAGGTAGGGAAAAAATATCATTTTCTGTAATAAAGTTATATTACAAAGATATATATATATATATATATATATATATATATATATATATATATATATATAATTTTTTTTTATTTTTTACTTCTTTAAATTAAACTTCATGACTGAATGTTAATCAAGACCCCAGACCACACCCCAGCAAGACCCCTCTACTTGCTTTCTACTCTTCTCTCCTGGTTCTAGTTCACTTACAGACACAACAGGGTCATATGGTTTCTGAAAGTTTGGGGCACTGATGTTTTTAGGGGGAGGGGGGGGGGTTCATCTGCTTATAGGGGGGTTCACTAATGAAGTTTTTAGAGCCAAAGCCAGAAGTGGATCCAGCAAGAAGGAGAAGCATGACTTTTAGTATTGTTGATGTCTCTATGACTAGTTTTCTATTCCTTTAAATCTACTTGTACGGAAAAAAAACCTGCACCTGAGTGAGATCCAGCATGTAAGAGCTGCAGAGACTTCTTGTATAATATGTGGTTTTTATTTTACTTTACCAGAGCACAGCGGACTAAAGGCTCATGAAAAAATGGCCCTGCCATTTATAACAGATTACAGACTTGTACATTAGAGGTCAGTGTTGTCTACTGAATGGTCTATGGTAATCTGCAGACCGCTGCTTTATAAATTCTCTGCTTATTTCTAAGAACTTAGAAGAGGAAGCGAATAAGAAAACAAGAAAATATCTATTTATTTAATTTTTTTTTTTACTGAGAGGAGTGCCCCTCTTAGTAAGTCCGGTGTGAGGCATGAGGGCAGGGATTTAAAGGGAACTATTAAAGGGGTTATCCAGTGCTACAAAAACATGGCCACTTTCTTTCAGAGACATAACGACTCTTGTCTCCAGTTCAGGTGCGGTTTGCAATTAAGCTCCATTCACTTCAAAGGAACTAAGCAGCAAAAACAAGAGACAAGAGTGGGGCTGTCTCTGGATAAAAAAGTGGTCATGTTTTTGTAGCGCTGGATTACCCCTTTAAGCACACGTGTTATATGGGCTGCCAGAACAGCTGCACAGGCCTTGCAGCCGGGTCTTCTATGGTGTTAGGGGTTCTGGGCTCCGTAGGCTTCATGTCAGGTAAAATACTTTTTAATCCCACACGCAACGCAGGGGGAGAGCCGTGAACTAGTCATCTGGGCTGTGACTAGTTACTGCTCTCTGTC
This sequence comes from Dendropsophus ebraccatus, assembly GCF_027789765.1. Lineage (NCBI taxonomy): Eukaryota > Metazoa > Chordata > Amphibia > Anura > Hylidae > Dendropsophus > Dendropsophus ebraccatus. The sequence goes on from NC_091455.1 coordinate 195,873,541, forward strand.
CTGTCCTTTGCAGTGTGATTGACAGACCTTTAATGTACTAGAAGTATATAGTAGCTGCCTATCTTATAAACATGACGGACCACTGGATTTCTTCTAGTTAGCACAGACGACAAGTCAAATCTGTTGAGACTCTTATTGAAGGTTTGGAGGGAGCTGGGTGGTGGAGGCCCCTCAATATAATCCAGTCCTGGTAGCTGGCAACTATATAGCTGACATTTTTATTGGTGCCCTTTGGCAGGCATTTTTATGCTGGTGCCATAACTGGCTCTGTTTTACAGTCACATTGGCTGCCACTCTTATGGGCTGTGCCAGTCGCTGCTGAAAGGGCCCTGGGCATCTGAGCAAGGGTAAGCAATGCATTACTCTCCCATTTCCAAAAGGTACAATATTACCTACATTTGTTGGTGTTAAAACCAGTAATGGAGCTTTGTTATTCCTTTGTATATTTTCAGAAAAAAAGAGGACAGTCTTCATCATAAGAAATAAATATCTTTTACATTATTACCTAATATTGTTAGACAGGACGGCTGGCTACCTTATGTGCACTTAATGGCAAATTAAACTAGGGGGATTGACAGACAAATATCATTGACTATTACAGTTGTCATGAAGTGAAAGAGTATTGACTCTTTGCCAAAGACCAGGGAGAAGGCCTGCAGAGCCGCCTTCTTGCGTATAGTGTAGTTTTCCCATTTTATCTATATCTAAGGGCCCAATGACTTGTAAGCCTAATACAAGGCTCGATAATCGTGCAGCAAGGGCTTTATATATATATATATATATATATATATATATATATATATATATATATATATATATATATTTATTTATTTATTTATATACTTTTTTTATTTATTTTTTTCATGTCTGGCGGCTAGTATTGAAACTGCTGTATCTTCATTTTTTTTGTGTGTATAATTAGAACTAAACCTTGAAATAAATAAATATTTTCAACATATAACATTTTTAGATTATTGTTTACATTTTATTCATGATAATAAATGTATTATTTAATAAAAAAACAAATATTTTTTGTGTCTGGAGAAAATCCCTCTGCTGACTCTGTCCCAGTCTATACAGCAAATCTGATAAATGCTTACAGAAAACAGGTAGCACCTACCTATTGTGCCTGCTGCTAGTGGGCAGAGTTAAAACAGCAGTATTTTCAGATTTTTTATGTGGATACTGATAAATTAAGGGGTAGTGTCACAAAGAAAACTAGGGGGCTCATTTACTATCACTGCCCCCTGGCGTGTGCCAGGAAGAGGGTGCAGATTTGTCCCTTCTCCCATGACGTATACCTACCGTATCTCCAGCTCGCCTGATGGGGGGGATGGCAAGGCGGGGAGGAGGCGTGAAAGTAGGTGTAGATTTGTTGTATAAAGTCTGTGCCGAGCGCAGAGACATGCGCCTCCAAGTAAATCCGGCCGGGAAAAAGGGGGTAATGCCGTATTTGTACGCCGGTGTTCATAAATGCCCCCCGAGGTCTATGCTGATGCATTATGTTAAATCAAACCCATTTCAAATGTACAAGAATTTCCTAAAAGGTATCATTTTAGAGATACAGACTCACTAATCCCCCCATGTGCTGCTTTCTTTGATTACCTGTTGTCCTCGGTTAGGCCCCACTGGGCACCCACTAAGCTGGGTCACTCACGCTCAGTTCAGTAGCAGTCACATGATCTGTCCCATTAGTACTGCCAGTTGGTTTTCACTTCACATGCAAGCAGGTTGAGGGAAAGTGTCTGCACTGTTGCATGGCAACAGCAGGGTCACAGTTTAGAGAGGAAACTAGGAAGTGAATAGATCCATGGGAGAGAAAAACAGTACAGGGATGTAAGCTTCTTTACGAAAAACAGCCCATTTGTTCTCCTGTACATATATGTATGTACTGATCTGGTATTTTCTTACTTGCTTCATGACACCGCCCCTTTAAATATGGAATAATAACATTCATTTTTGACGATACTTTCTTTTAGAGTATAATAGTCACATACTGAATATCTGAATAACATTGAATAAAGCAGAAGAGATAAAATAACAATGTGATGTGGTTTGGTTTCTTCTTTCGGTGGGGGTACAAGTAAATGTGAGGTTATAAAAGCTCCAGGTGGTTGCTGTTTTGTCAGTGTATATAAGCCGAGTATATGTTCCTTGTTATGTACTGACAGGAGACAGGTTAGACCGTGCATATATCAGTAAGTAGACTAACCCCTCCTGCTGGTTTTTCCTTATGGTGGAGCTAGTAGTCCTCAGATAACCTGTGATGTCATTGTCTTCTGATAAGATTCTCTCATCTGCTCATTAAACAGCTTGGGGGCTTCTCCCTGCCGCTCACAAGATGAGGAGAAGCAGCAGGAAGCAGTAATGTAAACACTTTGCTTCGAGGGATTGACCATTACATAATTATTGCAAAAATAAGGAAATTGACTCGGATAATTTATTTTAAAGAGCGTCTCAGCAGAAGTAAGACATTTGCATTGCAGAACCTGAGGCGGATAGAGGAAACTAAGTAGTTTCCGAAAGTTTTCAGAAAATGATAATGTGAACTATATTGGCTTTTATGTAAGTTGGTTACAAAAAGTTTATAGTGTTGTATATTGTCTATACATCTGTTATACAGTGCAGTGAATGGATTGTCTCTAGAGATGAGCAAACCGGGTTCGGGTTCGAGTCCATCCGAACCCGAACATTCGGTATTTGATTAGCGGGGGCTGCTGAACTTGGATAAAGCTCTAAGGTTGTCTGGAAAACATGGATACAGCCAATGACTATATCCATGTTTTCCACATAGCCTTAGGGCATTATCCAAGTTCAGCAGCCACCGGCAATCAAATGCCGAAAGTTCGGGTTCGGATGGACTTGAGCATGCTCCAGGTTCACTCATCTCTAATTGTCTCCTTGTTCTGCTCACCCCATCCCACCTTACATTTATCCTAGATCTAGGTCAGGGGTGTCAAACTCAGGCCCTCCAGCTGTTGCAAAACTACAGTTCCCATCATGCTTGGACAGCCAAAGCTTTAGCTGTCAAGGCATGATGGGAATTATAGTTTTGCAACAGCTGAAGGGCTACGAGTTTAACAGCTGTGGGCTAGGTCCTCAATCTAAAATCATCCGAACTCCCTAATTTACCAATCCATCGTGTTTGGAGGTGTCATGGCTCTCAATCGATGGTGGTAGAAAGAAAAATCTTTAAAGTATCACTGGCATTATAAAAACTTTTAACATGCCAGAGAGACACGTCAAAAGTTTTGATTAGTCCAGGTCTCAGTGTCCAGGTCTGACCGATCGTAAGAACAAGCGAGGCAAGGACTGCGCTACCACTCAGTCCGCTTTCAGTGATAAAATACGTGTCCCACAGACTTTCATTATAAGGTTGTGTTATCAAGTGAGCCTGGGCTTCTCCCAACTCGTTCTCACAATTGTTTATGGTCTGAACACTCAAACCCGGACCGATCAAAAATTTTGACATGTCTCTCTCTCTTTGACATGTGTTTTTTGTAATGACAGCAACACTTTAAAGAGGTTAGTTAAATCTTTCAAGGCGCATTCTGGTGAATAAAAATAGTTTTTGTATATAAATTTATACAACTTTAGGCTAAGTTCAAACAATGTATTTTTTCACTTATTAACGGCAGTTGTAACACTCCGTCCGCGATTACTTGAGGCTGCACAAAAAACTGACATGTCAGTTTTGTGCGGCCTGTATCAATTGAATAGCGGCTGCACAAGACTAACAGAACAGACAAGGTAAAGTGCGGCTCCGACTGCACTTTACATTGTCGGTTATGGGTAATTGGCACGCGTGAATGTGCCCGCATCCCAATTCTAAAGACTTTAACTTTGTTAAAGGGGTTATCCACTGCTACAAAAACATGGCCACTTTTGCACTACTCTTGTCTCCAGATTGGGTGTGGTTTGAAACTCAGCTCCATTGAAGTACATGGAGTTTAAAGAGGATGTACCATCAGGTACATGCTCTTTAATATGACCCACGGATAGAACGGTGCTGTGAGGGGGAATCCGGTGCCGTAGTCCGTTTTTTGAACCGCGGCCCGGTTCCCGTGTATGGCGCCGTTCTATCCACGGGTACGGGCCGGGACTGAAGCACGGGAGGCGGGCCGGCCCGCTCCCAGTGGGAGGGAATTCCCTCCCCTCTATGACGCGGCTTAATAAGGGTCAATGGAGCTGCGTCATAGAGGGGCGGGGGTTTCCTTACACTGGGGGCGGGCTGGCCCGCCTCCTGTGCTTCAGCCTCGGCCCGGTACCCGTGGATAGAACGTCACCGTACACTGCACGCAGCAGGTCTAGCAATATCTAGCTATGACGGAATCAGGGCTTAAACGGCCCTGCAGTTCCTGACACAGCCGTTAGAGGCAGCAGGGGAGCTGTGTGGGCCCTTACTGCTGCCGCAAGTTATATAGATTTTTTTTTTTAAAGAAATTTAAAAAAAATGTGTATGCTGGAATTTTCCTTATACTCCCATTTCTTTTGTAATGCTATATTTCTGCTGTAAATAGCTATGAGCATTTATCTGCCTATGACCACAGTTTACATAGCACTGTGCTCAGGTTATCTGGGTTATGTGTGAATCACACTATATATTTTTAAATGTGAGAACTATAAGGGTGAGTTCATACATCTAGGTGACTCGTTCTGACAAGTTCCACATTTGTTCTTTAAAGTGATTGTAATTTACACAGCTAAATAACTCGCATTGAGAATCCAATGCAATCGAAATGACCTGCACCAAAATTCACATATGTCCTGGGGTCCGGCTGGTAAAGGGCAGAGCTGGAAACTAGAGGAATGGGTAAATAATTGTTCCTGTCTTTGCTTTTGCTAGTGTTTGTCTAAATGTGAGTGTACACCATCAAGGTCAGACTGACCCATCTGAGAACCAGAGGATTCGTTAAAGGGCCGGATTATGACATACTAAAGTAGCCCCACTGCGTAGGATTTAACTCTGATTTCCAAATGCCAACACAATTTGCTTTCCTACAAGATGACTATTATGTATGCATGTGCAGTGTGCCACCATGATCTTAGAGGCTTCCCCTGTAACACGCAAAAGCAGTAATATTGGGGCCGCACAGGTATTGCATATCAGAATACAGTGCCCAGTCAATGGTTGCTTGGGGTACCCTCGATGTTGAACTGGTGCAAGTGAAGCTGGAAGACTGCAATGCAATGGATATTTTACTCTCAACTTACAGAACATCCACAGACATGGAGGCACAAATCTTAAAGGGGTTATCCAGCGCTACAAAAACATGGCCACTTTTCACCCTACTGTTGTCTCCGGTTTGGGTAAAGTTTTAAAACTCAGTTCCATTGAAGTAAATGGAGCTTAATTGCAAACCACACCTGAACTGGAGACAAGAGAGGGGGAAAAGTGGCCATGTTTTTGTAGCGCTGGATTACCCTACTTTAAACACTTTACAGCTCCGATGATTTTGAAACAGCAAGAGGTGGTGCAGGTAGTGGAGAGCTAGCCCTTGCAAAGTCAGTATGTGAGTTCCTGAGTAGAGATAAGCTGCTCGAGTCCAATCGATTGGCGTTTGATTACCGATGGCTGAAGAAGTTGGATGCAGCTCTAGGGAGTCCTGGAAAACATGTATACAGCCTATGGTCTATGGCTGTATCCATGTTTTCCCAGACTCCCTAGGGCTGCATCCAATTTCTTCAGCTATCGGTAATCAACCGCCAATCAATGCTTGAGTTTCAATTATCTGTGTTCCTGAGATGTTAAAATCCCTCTGGTTGGAGTCACTCTGGTTGGCTCCCAGCGAGAGATATGTTTCCAAATCCTGCTGGAGGTCACTAAGGTTCCTCCACAGCTGTTACCTTCTCACACTAGAAGAAGTGTGATGCTGGCCTTCTTTGAAGTGTGATGCCAATCCTAAAACGCTAAGCCTTTAAAAGCCGCAAAAGAAAATACCCCTCAAGCATGTTTGGGTCCGTCTGAAGCCGAACTCACGGCATTTGACTACCGGTGGCTGAAGAAGTTGAATGCCTAGGCCATTGGCTGTATCTATGTTTTACAGGACTCCCTAGGGCAGCTACTGGTAATCAAATGCAGAAAGTTTGGGTTTGGGTGAACCTAAACACAGCTCTAATACTGGTAGTTATTAGGCTGGGTTCACACTACAATTTTGCAAACGTATGGAAAAAAACGGAGGCATGTTTGTGCATCCGTTTTGATCCATTTTTCCATTGAATTACATTATAAAAAAAAACGGATGGTTTTTTTTTAACAGACCTAAAAATGAGGTCGATTACGTTTTTGTGTACGTTAAAAAAAAAAAATAACGAATCAAAACGGATGCACACACATGCATCAGTTTTTACCATCTGTTTTTTGTTGAAAACGGATGAAAAAAAGCGTAGTGTGAACCCAGCCTTACTCTCAGTGAAAATATCCAGCAATTTCCCACGCATCGGCTGATCACTGGCACTTTTACACAGGCCAATGATCGACTGAATGAGCGTTTCTAGGAACGCTTGTTGCCGATGATTGTCCTGTGTAAAAGGCCACTAAGGCTGGGTTCCCACTACGTTTTTCCGATCCATTCAACGTATCCGTTTTTTGTTTGGTTACTATTAATGGACAGAAAAACTTAGTCAACCCTATTTTTGTGTACGTTAAAAAAAAACGCATCTGCTTCGATCCGTTTTTTTTTTTTTATAATGGAAGTCTATGGAAAAACTGATCCAAACGGATGGCATACAATTGCATCAGTTTTTTCCATAAAACGAATACGTTAAACGGATAGGAAAAACGTAGTGTGAACCCAGCCTTACTCTGCACCATCTAAGTGCAGTATCTACCCATGGCCTAACTCATATGTTTTCTTCTGAAGACAAAGAGGTGGGTTATGGGTACTAGGACCACCCCCATACCCAGGTATGCCCATAGGGTAAAATTGCAGAAAATTTATTGAAAGTGCAGGCAGCATATTTTTCTATCCTGTGATCCAGTGCCAGAGAGAATCCAAGATGGCAGCCACTTCCCAACACCAGAACATGGAGATTGTTTTTTGCACCAGGAGAGAATTAGCGGATTCTTCCATAAGTCTCAGAATGCTCCATTAAGAAATCAAATAAACAACATTGTAAAAGTAAAACGGTCTTCAACTTTAAGAAACGCAAACAGGTTGTGCATCTGAAAGACAGAGCGAGTCCTTCCTCTCTGATCTCTATTCCCTGTAGTTTTCAAGCCCTTGATATGGAGATTAACCTTGAATGGGATTTTCATGGTATTTCATTATGAGTGAACTGTATCGCATGTGAACAGCTTGTGGTACAAATCAAATGAAGACTGTCCCAGCGCTGTAACGTTATGTAAGAAGGGCTGAGGATTAGAAACGTAGAACAATGGATAAGACGGATGCACTGCAAATATTACTGCAAGGTTACAAACCCAACTCTATTATGACAATGAGATTATTATATTATTTAGGATGTTTTTTCTGGTGTTTTCCCCCCTTACATTATGCAATAGAAATCCTAGGATTACTAGAAAACATATACTGAACCCCCACATCCCTTCGGCGGTAGCATGTATCACCTGTGCATCCTGCACAGCACTTCTGGCTGCATGGAAGTGATGTCATAGGCCTGCTCAGCCAATCAGTGGTCACAGTGGTGCCCCCTCAGTCACTGATTGGCTGAGCAGGCCTGTGACATCAAATTTACAGATTGTACAGGCCCCATAGGCAGGATCCTTTCTTTCTATTTATCAGTCATTTAATTTATTTATGAGGTTTTCTTGATTTTATATTACATTTTATGATGGAGATTTATCAAACTGGTGTACATTAGAATTAGCTCAGTTGCCCCTAGCAACCAATCAGATTCCACTTTTCTTTCCTCACAGATTCTTTGGAAAATGAACGGTCGAATCTGATTGGTTGCTAGGGGCAACTGAGCCAGTTTCACTTTACACCAGTTTGATAAATCTCCCCCTATATGTTAATTCCTTATCATATGTATAGCATCCTGGGATCAAAATAATAATAATAATCTACAAACACTGCAGTTCTACACAGCAAGGACCAGAGCGACATGTGGGGGATGGGGGAGGTAAGTGTATGTGTTTTGTTTTGTTTTTTTTGTAACATTTCTGTAGTCTACTTATAAAACTATTACAGCCCATGTAACCCCTTTAAGGCCCAGGATTCACATCATATTAACAAACTTCTTCTATATGTCATAGTGAAAGCGTCTGCGCCACTGTTTAGAGATTAGTGGGGCAGACCCCCAAACAGTTAAAATTGCTTATATTTCTGTATGACACATCTGAAGTTTACAAAAATTATAAATGAAATGTAAGTGGGAACTCGGCATTTTTCTTCTTTCAAATCAACTAGTTTAAGAAAGATTCAGGATTTGCTTCTATTTAAAGTGGTGTATTTTTTCCAGTCTGACACAGTGCTCTCTGCTGCCACCTATGTTTGTGTCAGGAACTGTCCAGAGCAGAAGAGGTTTTCTATGGGGATTTGCTACTGCTCTGGACAGTTCCTGACACCAGTTGATTTAAATGAATTTTTTTGTGCCAGAGTACCCCTTCAATCCCATAAGGACAGAGAAAAGTTTTTGCACTTTTATTTTTTTTTTGTCACCTCATGTTCAAGAGCCCATTCCGCTATGAGCGGTTCTTCCATGAAATATGCTGCAAAACTGAAAAAGAAAAAAAATTATTTGCCTGGTGAAATTGAAATTTTACTTGGGGGGGTTGTTAAAGCTGACATGTTATCTAGGTTCCTCTAACTAGTGTGATTACAATGATACCCAATTTAAAAAACTTTTATTTTATTTCGCTACTTTTAAAAAATTTTTACTTTTTAAAAATTAAAACTGCTCTATTCTGCTCCTTCTAGTGCCGTTTTTTGTTCCATAATCTGTACCTTATATCAGTACCTTACCGTTGTATGTGCACCTTTTTTCAAATCTCTTTTTATTAATTATTTATTAGATTCAGGATGTGATATAACCAAAAATCCAGAAATTTGTGCTTTGGTGGTTTTTTGTGCTTATGCCGTTTACCATGAAAGATCAGGAATGCCAAAATTTAATAGATCGGGCAGTTCCACGTGCAGTGATGCCAAATATGTGAGATTATACAGTATATATATATATATATATATATATATATATATATATATATATATAAATTTTATATAAGAAAATGGGGTGATTATTTAAACCTTTACTATGGAAAGGGATTTTTTACTATTTATTTTTTTTTAAATATTTTTTTTCTTTTGTAGTCCCCCCAGGGGACTGATATGAGCAATACCATGACTGCTAATAGAGATCAATGTTGTACATGGGTACTGCATAGATTGATGTTATCTTGACCCGATTGCTACAGGCTGCTAAAGGCAGCCTATAGCAATCTCAAAGCCGTCACAGGATAGAGACACTGACAATGTGAGTGTGACAGAACAGTTTTCCATGATCACAACGTGGGAAGCCGATCCCCCCACTGGACCACCATAAAAAGGCATTTAGTCAGTTTTGACAGCAGCATCTAAGTGGTTAATTAGGCAGCATGGCTGATCAGGCCACCACTCTTGTCCTCAGATTGTATGAGGTATTGCAGCTCAGTTCCATTGAAGTAAATGAAGCTGAATTGTACTACCACACACAACCTGAGGACAGCGGTGGCGCCATTCTTAAAAGGAAGTAGTTGTGTGTTTTTTTTTTCTAATCCTGTATAACCCTGGATAACAGTGCCTGGTCATAAATATTTCTATTATTATCAGCCTTCCAGTTGGATTGCTTGGCTGTTTCACATGTGGCTATTAGCACAGCAGCCCTAAGGACAGAGTGGTCCTTGAATATTTGCAAGAATAAATGTAATGCTACTTCTCCATTACCAGGCCTGCAGGAGTCGTGCTTGACTGCTGGCCTTTGTAGTATGAACATCGGAATCACATTCACAATCAAATATTAATATCCTATTATATAATTACCCGTCTTTGATGCATTATTCATGTATTGTGAGAGCTGTGTGGTGGTAATAGTAACGTCTCTGCCGTTTCCATGGCTATATGCTTTGTGCTGGTAGCTTGCTTTTAGTACAATTAACTTTTCTTATGTCTGCGTTCATTACTAGTTCATTATCACTGCACAACAACAATACCTGGTGCTGAGCGAACTATTCACCTCACAGGTGTAGAGCCGCCCATACACCTTATATAAAAAAATAATGAACCAAAATGATTGCCTGTCGCGTTTAACAATGAACAATCATTTTAACGACTGATCGATGACTGGCTGACTTATAGTCCGAAAAGAAATTGGTCGTGGCGGAAATTTTTTGATGAAAAAATGAAAGATTGTTCTTTCATGAGTAATAGTTTTGGTTTTTCCAGGAAAGAATATTCTCAGAACATTCCCTGAAAGATAACTTGTCCTTTTCCCAGTGTCATTGATCTTGTATAGCCAGTTTGAACAGTTTGAACAGCAGGCCCGGACTGGCTATATGGCAGACCGGGCAGATGCCCAGTGAGCCACCCAGATTGTCAGACAGTGGACTGCCTGTCCTGCTGCTCATTAGCACCAGCCCTGCAGAGGATCGTTGCCTGCTCTGGCACTTTAACTGTAAACGCTCCGTAATGAGGGCTCGCTTTGACTCAATGGCTTCCGCTTTGTCACTCACTCTTGTTCCCACAGTCCTCTGGCCACAAGAGGCTGCTCTCTCCCACAGCTCCCCAGGGCAAGTTTGGCATCACTTGTGCATTTGCAGCGCTGAGAGGAAGAAGGAACAAAAGGGGATTGTGCTGAAGCTAGGTGAGAACAGGCAGTAACAGTCTAAGGGCATAAAAAGCAAAAAAATGGGCAGCACTCCATTAGCACTGCTCACACTATATAGCAGGTGCGCACTGCTGTGGCTAAAATAAAGACAAAAATAGGGGAAAAAATGCAACAGCAACCTGCAAGTGCTAGGACTTACCATATACCCCCCCCCCCCCCCAATTGTTTGGCATTTGAATACTAGTGGTGGAAAAAGTAGTTGGATGCCGCCCTAGAAAGTTCTGGAAGAACATGGATACAGCCATAGGCCATAGGCTGTATCCATGTTTTCCCGGACACCTAGGGCTGCATCCAGATACCAGTATTCAAGTGCTGAACGATTGGACTCGAGCATGCTACAGTCCCACTCATCTTTACTAGAAACCACTAAACACAAAGGTGAGCATACATTTTCTATATCTAGTGACCGAACAGTTATCTCTCCCAACCTCTCCATACACATGAACATTCAGCACAACTGAACACTCTACGATGAGAGGTCTAAGATCAGCTTATCTCTCCATAGGGTTAAGTGGTAAAAATCCCACATACCTGACCTTATTCTCCACCAGCACCATCTTTAACATAGGATCAGTTCAAGGTATTGGAATATATTCACAAAGTTACTAAACTTAGTAACATTATTCTAGTTGAAAGTCAAAGATGGCCCTTTGGGTGTGTCTTTAAAGGGGTATTCCACTCAAACATAACTTTTGATATTGTTATTGCCTTTCAGTCTCTTTCCCCCAGTTCTCAGCTGCTGCTTTGCGTGAGCTTTTCTCTCTGTCTCCCCCTCCTCCCCCTCCCTTCTGAGACGGCTGATGTAAACAAGTCCCTGGCAGGCTTTATCTGAAACATTGTAGATTCTTTGTAATGCTGGGAGGATTAAAGGGGTAGTGCGGCTGTAAAGAATTATTCACAGAATAATACACATTACAAAGTTATACAACTTTGTAATGTATGTTATGTCTGTGAATGGCCCCCTTCCCTGTGTCCCACCACCCCCGCCCGTGTACCCGGAAGTGAGGTGCGCTATACATACCTGTCACGTGCCGACTCGTCTCCGATCTTCAGTCTGCGATGTCGTCTTCGGCCGAATCCCTCCGAGCGTCCTGAGTGCCGGCCGCCCTCTTCAGTGTCATCAGATGCTCAGCCGTGATTGGCTGAGCACAGTTATGCTCAGCCAATCGCGGCTGAGCAGCCGATGACGCGGCAGAGGGCGGCCGGCACTCAAGACGCTCGGAGGGATTCGGCCGAAGATGACATCGCTGACTGAAGATCAGAGACGAGTCGGCACGTGACAGGTATGTATAGCGCACCACACTTCCGGGTACACGGGTGGGGGTGGTGGGACACGGGGAAGGGGGCCATTCACAGACATAACATACATTACAAAGTTGTATAACTTTATAATGTGTGTTATTCTGTGAATAATTGTTTACCGCCGCACTACCCCTTTAATCACAGTGAGTTCATTAGCAACTTGACTTCAGCATAACCCTCCCAGCATTACAAAGAAGCTACAATGTTGCAGATAAAGCCTGCTTGACTTGTTTACATCAGCTGTCTGAGAAGGGAGGGGGAGGATGGGGAGACAAACAGAAAAGCTCACACAGTGTCTTCAGCAGACAGCAGCTCAGAACTGGGGGAAGGAGACTAAATAGATTATAACAAGTATGTAAGGAAATGTTAGACTCACCATGGGCAAAAACATTTGAAAAGTTATGTTTGAGTGGAATACCACTTTAATTAAAAGCAGAGATGAGCGAATTAGATTCTTTTTGCTTCATAGGAAGGAAAACTGATCTGCGCTCATACCCCTCAGTCTACTATTGACGGGTGCAGAGGGAGGATACCGCAGCAGACTGGGGGATAAGAGCACAGATCAGTTTTCCTTCGTACGAAGCAAAAAGAATCTGATTCGCTCATCTCTAATTTAAAGGTCCATTGATTTTAATACAAAGGACGGAGAAAGGACTGTGAAAAAAAGTGCTGTGTGTGAACAACTTAAAATAATGTCCGCTGTTCAGTTTTTCTAGTTGTGAAAACATCCGAAACAAGAAAATCATGTATTTCAAGATTTTTTCAGACTCCTGATGAAAATGTGGATGCTGTAGTCACATGTCAGATATTCCTGTATCAAAACTCACCTTAATCATGCAAATTAATGGTGCGTTTAAACGAAACGATAATTGGCCCGATCGTACGATTAACGATGTCGGAGTAACAATTTTTTTTCATAACGATCAGCGTTTAGACGGTACGATATATCGTACGGAAAAATCGTTTTGCGTTCGCGCTCCCGCAGCCCGGCCGGCCCGCAGCCCGGCCCCCCGCTCATCCGCAGCCCTGACCCACGGTCAACCGCAGCCCCCTGCGCCGGCCCGATCGCCACCCCCGCCGCCGCTCTGATCGACACCCCCCACCCTGCCGCCGCTCTGATCGCCCCCGCCGCCCCGGCCGCGAGCATACGTTACTTGCTCTGCGTAGCAGTCTTTGAAATCCCTGACTCCCCTCTTCAGTGCATTGATTGGCTGAAGAGGTGAGCCGGGAATTTCAAACGGCTCCTCTTCAGCCAATCAGTGCTGCCGTGCATTGATTGGCTAAAGAGGGGAGTCGGGAATTTCAAACGGCTCCTCTTCAGCCAATCAGTGGTGAAGAGGAGCACTGATTGGCTGAAGAGGAGCCGTTTGAGCCGTTTGGCGATCGGGGCGGCGGGGGTGGCGATCAGAGCGCGGCGCCGGCGGGGGTGGCGATCCAGCCGGCGCAGGGGGCTGCGGACGAGGCCGCAGGGGGCCGGGCTGCGAGCGGGGGGCCGGGCGGCGGGCGGGGCTGCGGGCGTCCGGACTTTCGCGCGACGTTTGTTTACACGGAACGATCAGCGAATTTTTTGCAAACGACGATTTGATAACATGTTGAAAGATCAAAATGAACGATTTCTCGTTCGTCGTTTGATCGTTCGCTGCATTTACAGGTACGATTATCGTTCGAATTCAATCGTTATAGCGCAAATTCGCACGATAATCGTTACGTGTAAACGCACCTTAATTTCTTCCCCTAAACATCATTGCTTTCTCCCTGCAGCTACCACTAGAGGAAGCACAGGACCATACTCTATACCAGTATGCAGTCATATCCTAAATTTCCTCTAGTAGTGGCTGCCGAGAACCAGAATCTTAGCCTTTAAGGCCACGTTCACACAACGTATGTTTTGCATAAATCATGGCCGTTGTTGCAAATTGCAACAAGGGTCGGGATTTATACAAAACATACATTGTATTAGAATGAATGGACTCCCAGTCGGAGCGTATACACATAGGGGGACATGTATCATCCGGCGTACGGATGATTTTCGGCGGAAAGTGCCGATTTGCACATTATTTTATTCGCAAATGGCCGATTTGCGAACAAAATATTCGCAAATAGTCACTTTCCGCTGAGTACGCCGGGGGGTGGGGAGGGGGTGTGAAGGGGGCGGAACGGGGGGAAGCGGATTCACCATCCGTTCTGCCACCAGTCCTCAGCTGCGCACAGGATTTATGTAGAGGCAGTAAGCCTCTACATAAATCTCCGTAGCGCCGTAGATGCGGGGACATTTTTAAGTCCGGCGTAAAAAAAAACGTCGGACTTAATAAACGTCCCCCATAGTATACGCTCTGGCAGAGATTCCATCCGGCCGCACAAAAAACTGCAGCTGATATTCATTAAATAGCAGCCCCAGAGAACCTGTCTGTTCAAGCAATGGAATGTGCAGCTTTGGCCGAAAGCTCCATTGTGTGCGGCGGTGAATTGGGGTGCGGGCGCACATGAGTGCGCCTGCTTTCAAATTGACCAGAAATGAAGATCATCCGGCTGTTACTGCAGTACCGGTCGGGATGGTTTTCAGTAACACTTGCCGTTCTGTGACCCGGCCAGGTCACAGAACGGCCGTTGTTATACGTAGTGTGAACCCGGCCTAAAGCAGGAGTAGGGAACCTCAGGCCCTCCAGCTGTTGCAAAACTACAATTACCAAACGTTCCCCATCCCTGCTTTAACCCCTTGATGCAAAATGACATTCCAGGAACATCATGATGTGCAGGGGCTCTATGAAGCTAACTCAGGAGCTGAATTCGCTTCATAGAGCGTGAGGTCCTCACTGTTAATGATGGGCTGCCTGTCACTGTCCGAAACACACTGTGGGGGTTCCGATCGATTTGTGTGACTGTGGGAGGTAAAAATATAAATCTAACCTGCTGATATCCCTATAGATAGTGCCTGGGACGCTGAGGAGGAAGGTAGGCACTATGTGTCTTACCTTCCTCCTTGGCACCCGTCCTGCGCTGTTATGCTGTGTTTACACGTAACGGTTATCGTGCGAATTTGCGCGATAACGATTGAATTCGAACGCTAATCGTACGTGTAAACGCAGCGAACGATCAAATGACGAATGAGAAATCGTTAATTTTGATCTTACAACATGTTCTCAAATCGTCGTTCGTCGTTCGCAAAAAAATCGCACATCGTTACGTGTAAACAGCCGTTCGCCGATTTAACCAATGTGTGAGACAGGCTTAAGCGATCACAAAACGAATTTTCTGTATGATATATCGTACCGTCTAAACGCTGATTGTTATGAAAAATAAAATTGTTACTCCGACATCGTTAACCCCTTAGCGACCCATGACGTATCTAATACGTCATGGCGCCGCGGGGGGTGTTCAGAGCGGGGTCCCGCCGGGACCCCGCTCTGAACGGCGCTGATCCCGGCTGACACGTGCAGCCGGGCAGTGCCTCTGTTAGCCGGCGCGGGTCCCGTTGCCGCGCCGACTAATTAAGCACTTCAATGCAGCTGTCAAACCTGACAGCTGCATTGAAGGGCTTCAGACATCACATCCCTGGTGTCTAGTGGGTCGGATCTCCCCCCCGCGATGCGATCAGGGGGGGGAGATCGGTTCTTCTGCCCGTGCCGGGCCTCAGCGTCGGAATGACGCTGATCCCGACTCGGCAGTAGATTGCTATGGCCTGCAGCAGGCCATAGCAATCTATGACCGATCTCATGGATCTTTGCTGTGTATATACACAGCAATGATCTCTATGAGAGATCATTGCTGTGTATATACAAGCCCCCCAGGGGGGCTTCTAGTGTATGTAAAAAAAAAAAGTAAAAAAGTGTTTTTATTAATAAAAAATCCCCTCCCCTAATAAAAGTCCAAATCACCCCCCTTTTCCCATTTTATAAATATAAATTAATAAATAAATAAATAAATAAACATATTTAGTATCGCCGCGTGCGTAATCGCCCGAACTATTAATTAATCACATTCCTGAACTCGCACGGTAAACGGCGTCAGCGCAAAAAAATCCCAAAGTGCAAAATTGCGCATTTTTGGTCGCATCAAATCCAGAAAAAATGTAATAAAAAGCGATCAAAAAGTCGTATATGCGCAATCAAGGTACCGGTAGAAAGAACGCATCATGGCGCAAAAACTGACACCTCACACAGCCCCATAGACCAAAGGATAAAAGCGCTATAAGCCTGGGAATGGAGCGATTTTAAGGAACGTATATTTGTTAACAATGGTTTGAATTTTTTACAGGCCATCAGATACAATATAAGTTATACATGTTATATATCATAGTAATCGTAACGACTTGAGGAACATGCATAACAAGTCAGTTTTACCATAGGGCGAACGGTGTAAATACAAAACTCCCCGAAATCAAAACAAATTCGTTTTTTTTTCAATTTGACAGCGCAAATGATTTTTTTTCCGGTTTCACAACATATTTTATGGAAAAATTATGCCTGTAATTGCAAAGTACAATTGGTTTCGCAAAAAATAAGCGCTCATATACGTCTCTAGGTGAAAAAATGCAAGCGCTATGGACTTTTAAACATAAAATGGAAAAAGCAAAAGCGCAAAAATGAAAATTGGCTTGGACCTTAAGGGGTTAATCGTACGATCGGGCCAATTATCGTTTCGTGTAAACGCAGCATTAGTTGGCAAAATCTTCGGCCAGGAGCACTGTTAGGAGCACTGCCCTGCCCCCATAGCGTCATCCGGCCTGACCACTCCATTGATTATTAATCAGAGCAGGAAAGGTTTTCTATGGGGATTTGCTACTGCCCTGGACAGTTCCTGACATGGACAGAGGTGGCAGCAGAGAGCACTGTGTCAGACTGAAAAGTATACTCCACTTTCTGCAGGAAAACATACAGCAGCTGATAAGTACTGTAAGGGAGAGTTGATCGGTCACCTTATTACAAGTACGCCTCTAAACTAATATTTTCCGTTCCATCCACTCATTGCTTTCCTCTTATAAATGCAAGCGTTAATACAATCCACTGTAATTGTCACACAGCGTGGTGACAAAGGAAGTGTCTGTACATCTATAAATACATTATAAATTGTCACTTCTCAGTGAATGAAATGGCTGGGACCGTCTGTGCTTGTCGTGCTATAGAACGCAGCTACACTGGATGTACTGTCACTTCTTTCATATTAGAAAACTCATTTATGACTTCCATAAAAGAATGATTGTTAGCGGAGGCCTTTCAGACAGATGGGCTTCTGTCTCCCTCCAAAAAAAAATAAAAAATCTGCACAACTTGTCGCATAATTTCCAAGTATTGGAAATAATCAGCAGAGAACAGACCCCCCATCCCCCTCATTCCCAGGAAAAACTGGTGGGTATGGAGAACCATTGTTACTAAAACATCAATGTCAATTACAGCCAGTCAATGCAGAATTGTATAAGAGGGCCAGGAAAGAAGTTCCTCACTCTCGTCAGTGTTGGGCGACAATGAACGTTGCTGTCACTACAAACTAGATAGGAAAGGACATATTGTACACAGCTACAAGTAACCCTGGGGTATTCATGTAAACCTAAATACATTGAGACAAATGGCATCCGGGCATATGTGCCACTTTAGTATTACAGATAAGAATGTGGTACAAGGAGAATATAGGACTAGAGATGAGCGAACCGGGTTCGGGTTTAGAGTCGATCCGAACCCGAACGTTCGGTATTTGATTCGTGGTGGCTGCTGAACTTGGATAAAGCTCTAAGGTTGTCTGGAAAACATGGATACAGCCAATGACTATATCCATGATTTCCACATAGCCTTAGGGCTTTATCCAACTTCAGCAGCCACCGCTAATCAAATGCCGAAAGTTCGGGTTCGGATGGACTCGAGCATGGTTGAGGTTCGCTCATCTCTATATAGGACGTCTATATTTTAGCTACTAGTGATTAGAGATGATCGAACAGGGCCGAGGTTCAGGTTCGTATGAGTACAGCCTGAGTCTCCACCTTTCCCACGGAACGGGAAGGCAGCGGGAGTCAAATGCCGATGGTTCGGGTTCGTATCAACCTGACCCTTGGTCCTGTTCGATCATCTCTACTAGTGATGAGCGAACATCCCGATGTTCAGTTCAGATCCCAAACACGAACAGAAAAAAAAATTATTGTGATCAGTTCGTGTTCATGTTCTCCGAATATTCACAAACAAATAACGAACGTACAGTAGAAGCGCGTTTCAGGTCTACGCACAAGCAAACAGGTTATCAGGTATTTGCATTCATTTGCGTACAGATTGTGTATGTTGTAGTCAAGGGTTGCGCACGTGCGGCGTACAGATGATCAGACACAAGGTGTAAATTACACGGTTGTGTACGTTCGCAAGTTTGAACAGGTTCGAAAATCATCATTATAACCATTCCAATCATCGAACAAATTGTTCGTACGAACATACGAACATGTTCGCTCATCACTATTTACTACTTAGAAAAACAACACATTCAGAAAGCAACGCTTTTTTTAAGATTTTTTTTTAAGAATACAGCACTGATCGGATATAATGACAGTAAGGATATTACTACAGGACATATAGGAGGATACAGCACTGATCAGATACAGGTACAGGTAAGCCGGTCTTATATTAAGCCCCGCCCCCTTTTCGTGGCAGGATTCACTAACAGGCGTACGCCTCTTAGTGAATCCGGCCGGCCGGGCACCTGAATCTGCGCCCGGTATACCAAGTCTTCACCTGCTTCCAGCAGGGTGAGCAGGGCGCACGGGAGGTGTACAGCAGAAAGAAGGGGCGAATCTGCACCTTCTCCCTGGCGTAAGCTTTGTAAATCCCCCCCCCCCCTTGTCTCTTTTATTGTGCCCTTCATGGTCTCCCTCCCTCACATTAGTTCCTGATTCCCATCATCTGCTGTTTCATAAACAAAGAGCTCCTCCTCCTATAATTCCTTGTGCTGCAACTGAGCAT
This sequence comes from Dendropsophus ebraccatus, assembly GCF_027789765.1. Classification (NCBI taxonomy): domain Eukaryota; kingdom Metazoa; phylum Chordata; class Amphibia; order Anura; family Hylidae; genus Dendropsophus; species Dendropsophus ebraccatus. Next base: position 195,892,602 of record NC_091455.1, read on the forward strand.
GCTCGACCAGACAGCTGAACTACAGGTCATCACTCTAGGCAACAAGCTATAAACATCACATTACGGAACAGTGGTAAGTGGTTATGTGGGAAAATCATTAAATATTGTGGATTTACTTTGTATTGTGCACTTTTGGAGGCAGTCAAACTTTGCATACCAGCAGGGATCCATCAACTTCTGTAAATCAACTTTATAAAATAAAAAAAGGCAACTATGCTGTTTAAAAATAAATAAAATTGTTTTTAATTTTCATTTTTTTTATAATTTGTGAGTACACTGACTGAATTTTTTTTTTTATTTACATCAACAGGTGCCAGGACGTTATACAGATTTGTAAATTAATTCTATTTAAAAAACAAAACAAAACTGGAGTCTCTCTGCTGCCACCACATTACCACATTAGACAAACAGACTTAGGCTGCATTCCCACGTTCCGTGATCCTAACGGATCACGGACGTGGGATGCATGTACCGGAGTCCCCCCGCGCCCGGACAGCATCTGTAATTAGATGCTGGGAGTGGGGGAGACTGTATTCATAAGCGCCGCGCTGTAATGAATCAGCCGATCGGTGCTGTTACTACAGCGCGGCGCTTATGAATACAGTCTCCCCCGCTCCCAGCATCTAATTACAGATGCTGTCCGGTCGCGGGGGGACTCCGTCAGGATCACGAAACGTGGGAATGCAGCCATAGGGTCCTATTCCATGTGGGCCCAATCAATAAACTAAACGAGCGTTGATCTGCTAGATCGGCGCTCGTTTACTGGGCCTATTCCATGACCCAATAATCATTTAGCGAGGGGTGCAGGGACACCGTTACCGATGTCCTTGCAGCCCTTGTTTTAACAGCATACTTTGCCTAACCATACTGCAGGGCCTCACCTTCGATCCTTCTCCCGGTCCCGCGCGCAGCAGCAGCTTCGGAGCGGCCTGTCTGAGCTGACAGACCGCTCAGCCAATCACTGGCCGCGGCAGGGAGCACACAGGTGTGATGGCACGCCTGCTTTTAGGCTGGGTGCACACTACGTATATTTCAGTCAGTATTGTGGTCCTCATATTGCAACCTAATCCAGGAGTGGATTAAAAACACAGAAAGGATCTGTTCACACAATGTTGAAATTGAGTGGATGGCCGCCATTTAATGGCAAATATTTGCTGTTATCTTAAAACAACGGCTGTTATATTGAAATAATGGCCGTTATTTACTGTTATATGGCGGCCATCCACTCAATTTCAACATTGTGTTAACAGAGCCTTTCTGTGTTTTCAATCCACTCCTGGTTTTGGTTGCTATATGAGGACCACAATACTGACTGAAATATACGTAGTGTGAACCCAGCCTCAGAGTGTTAGGGTCCATTTACACAGAAAGATTAGCTGACAGATTAGCTGCCAAAGATTTGAAGCCAAAACCAGAAACAAACTATAAACAGGGAACAGATCATAAAGGAAAGCCTGAGATTCTTCCTCTTTTCAAATCCATTCCTGGCTTTGGCTTCAAATCTTTGGCAGATAATCTGTCAGATAATCTTTCTGTGTAAATGGGCCCTAAGGTCGGTTGCATCCTTTTCCCCTTTGGTCGGTGTCCTGTCGGGTTGCTGCAGGGTCCCTTGGGATAATGTTGTTACAGGTGATATAGTCACAGGTGACCAGAGCGGTGTAATGACCCTTCCAAATAGTAGTAGGACCCGCCACCCAAATATAGGGAAAATGTCCCAAGGTTGCAGTGCAAATGCTGTGCAGGTGGTAAAAAATAATAGACTGTTGATAACGTTGACTGGGTTTACTTCTTGTAGTAGAGTGGATAAGGTTGTACTGAGGTAGCAGAGAGGAGGGTGCCGTGAGAGTCTCAACCCAATTAGTAATGTGCTCTGCCGGGATGTTGGGTGTAGAGAAGAATACTTGTAGGAAAAGAAGAAGAAACAACCTGTGCCTGTGTTTTGACCTTTACTATAGTCTTCACACCACCTGATGCCCACTAGCTTTGGCGGAACCGTACCAATGGGTGACACAGGCCCCAGACCCTAATACCTGGGACGAGCGAAATGGTTAGGATTTCCGAAGCACACCCGCGCTGCGAGATGGAGTTCATAGACTTTACGTAACTTTTCTCCACCTGGATCAGTTCCTAGCTCTTTGGCTCTCTTGTGGATAATGTCCTGCACTGTAGTGACTCCTTGTCCTCGGCGTGGGTTGAGGTGATCTGTTGGCTAGTCCTCTCTTGAAGGGCTTAACAGTGCATCACATAGCTTGTGTGGTGCTTCAAGAAAGAGGTTTGTAAGAGCTGACTGTTCTGCGTCCTACCCATGCGGGGTACTAGCTAAGAACTGCGACTGTAGAGGGGACCTGGCAATGGGCCAGAGCCCAGGTAGAACCACAGAGAAGAGCTATCTGAGCTGCGTCCTTTCTCCACCAAAGCTCAGCTAAGACTCCTCCTTCACCCAAGGGACTAACTTCCTAACCAGCGTGTAAGATGCTCCGTTGTTGGGTGGAAAGAGTGCAACAGAAGAGGAGAAAGAAAAGAGGCGATAGGACAGAAGAAAGTAGGGACCATACTGGTTAACAGAATGTGGTACATACCCATACAAATAACCCTTGATATACTTCATCCGTGCAGCTTACATACTTTAGTTACACAATACTAGTGGCCATCTCTAATAACACTGTAGCTGCAATAAGACCACACAAAAGTACAGACTTTTACGAAAGGTGTAAATAGGAGCAACACCCGTAGTGGGACACCACACACACACATACAGGATCAGCTTCAGATTGATGCAATCACACTTACAGTATCTGCTGCAGATTAATGCAATGACTTCCATTGTAAAAAAAAAAACGGATCAAAACGGATCCGTTTTTTTTTACGGACACAAAAACGTAGCTGATACTACTTTTGTGTCTGTTAAAAAAAACGGATCCATTTTGATCCTTTTTTTTTTTTACAATGGAAGTCAATGGAAAAACGGATCAAAACAGATGCACACAAATGCATCTGTTTTTTCCATCCGTTTTTTGCAAAAAAAAGGATGAAAAAAAAAAACGGATTGCAAAAACGCAGTGTGAACCTAGCCTAACTGTCGTCTTTTGCAGGGACCCACTGTTCAATAGGTGACACGGACGCACAATGGCTTATTCATTTTTTTGTGTCACGGAACAAGGCCCCAAAATGGATCCATAACCCCTACAGATGTGTGTATGGGGCCATATGAACGGCATGTACACATACACACATCTGTAGGTGAAATGATTTGAGAAAGGGGCTATAATGTCACATGATTCATCTGAATATAACAATTTTTAGGATCCAACATGAAACAACATATGTTGCAAATCTAGTTCCTAGGTCAAAAAGAGGGACATGTAAGGGGCAAAGAGGGACAAAGGGACTTGGCTCAAAAGTAGGGAACGGGAGTTATGGAATGGGTTACTGTGCTTGTGGAGAGAATGGTGGTGTGTGTGGAGAGATGGTCTGTCACTACGTGTGGGAACTTAATGGGCACTGTCTTTTCCTCCCTGTCAGCTAGAGAGCTTAGTATCTAGGCCGGGCCATAAGCCACTACTTGCAGTTCCTAGAAATATTCAAATGTTCTTGTTCAAGCTCCGCATTGAATCCTAGAAAGAGACGGTTCATAGGCTTAAAGGGGAACTCCAGGTAGAGGTTAAAAAAAAAATGAAACTTTTGCATAAGCATAACGCATTACTTACCTATCTATCCCAGTTTTGAAACTACCAAAAATCCATTTCTTTTGGGTGGTTTCGTTCTGTATTGTGTTTCTGTACTTCCTGGTTGAGCAGTTCCCAGAATGCCGTACTGGTTCCAGAACGCAATGCTTTCCCACAGCTGTTCATCACAGTCCGCAGTCCTTGCAACACCTGCTTCAGGCCAGTCAGAGATGGCGAATCACTCAGGTGATTGGGGGATCCAGCCCCGCCTCCTGTGACATCACAACCTGCCCCCTGTCTGCATCATCAGCCTGTGCTCAGCAAACACACACAATGTGAGACAGAGGCATGGAATATTTGTCTCCTAAGGTGGGAGAGCAGAGGGAGCAGGAGACAATGTGGATTGGCACAGAGGCCATTCACTTCCTGGATTTCTATCAGCTACCAATGTGGCAGAACCGTACAGATATGGTAATACATTGTATAGACACATCTATATAACTTTTAATGTACTTTTAATAAAAAAAAAATCTTATGTGGAGTTCCCCTTTAAGTTATCTCTGCTACCAAGTATACTCAAATCCACTTGCTTTGGGTTCCTGTTCTTAGGATTCCCACTTTACTCACCTTTTCTTTCTACACATGTACCTGCAGAACTCTCTCTCACTTCCAGCTTTACTTTTCCTTCAGTTCAGTTTCTCCTTCATCTCTTTCCCCTTCTTCAGTACCAGACAGGATTGTCTGACTGACCAGGCCTGGACTGGCCTGCTCACAGAACAGCAACCAGCTGCACTTAACACTGACCTGACCAGACTGAACTCTACTTCCTGTTACAGCTAGGGTTTTGTAAAGAGCCTGCTCCACCTAGTCTAGCAGGTTCTAGAAAGAGCTGGAAAGTCTACACTACCTAAGGCAGTTCCCACTAAGGACTGCAGGTGTCACTGTTACCTAACAGTTTGTGTAGTGTGTGTTGTGTACGGCATGTAACCTATTCTCTGTCTTCCTGTTACACTGTAAGGGCCAGTTCACACGGAGTAAAACTGGTGGAATCCCACCAGCATCCGTGTCATACAGGCAGTCTATGGGAGAGCTCACGTGCCTCCTCTGTCCGCGCCTGTTCGCTCTGAAGAATTGACAATCCCGTCTTCCTCAGTGTGCCAATGGGATGCCTCGCGCCTCCGCTCTACGCTCAATGAATTGACATAGCAGAGAGCAGAGACGTGCAGTGCATCCTATCACACTGAGGCAGGCGGGATTTCATGGCGGGGGCTCCGCTGTGGAATTCCCCTACAGAGAATACATAGCATAGTTTCACATAAAACATATTACCTTATATACAACAAACTACTTGTGGACAGGTGCCATCCTAAGCGCTCTGGTATACTACAATATAGCTGATAGCGCTCAAGCTGCCACTTAGCCCTCACCTCCCTATAGACAACACAGGATCGGCCGACCCCTATCTCCCCCATTGTTTCCATATTAAAGCCATCCATAGCCGTTAAAGTGTCACTGTTGTATTTTCTCTTTTTTTGCAGAAATCAATAGTACAGGTGATTTTAAGAAAATTTGTAATTGGGTTTATTAGGCAAATATGCCATTATATGTATTCAAAAAGCCATTCCCCATATCCCCCTCCCTCTTCTCTCTCATTCACTGCTCATTATCAAGAAATCTCGACTCTTTTACATCATTCGAGTCCTGTGTAACCTATGGAGAGGGGAGGAGGGAGATTAGTCACCAGCAGAGAGCAGAGAACAAAGCATTGTGTGAACAAAGCTGTGTGAAAGCCGGTATTAAGAGTTCAGAGAGGTCAGTGCTGACTTCAGAGGAGATAGCCCGGTGATGTACCTGTAAATTAACTCTTTGTTGTCCTGTTTTGGTGCCTCATCTCCCTCCACCCCTTCCCTCTCCATAGAGAACAATGAAGACAGACAAAAAATGCATTTTTTGGCTAATAAATCCACAGTAAACGACAGTAAAGGGAACATACTGTAAAGTACAGTAAGTTATAACATTCACAAGAATCCCCAATGATATTCAGCATTGGGACCACAGACCACTGGGTAGTCTAATCCAGATTTGGTTGTTCTTTGTATCTTCAGGGCTGACATGAATAGAAAAGACTTTTCCTTCAGTAATCTTCCTGTAATAATCCTTTATTTAAACAAAAAAACTTAATGACCTGTTTCCGCCACTGTTTATACAGCAGCTTAAAGGATTTAGAAATTATAACAAAAAATATTCCTGACAAGTTTTCTCTCAGAAGCCTGTGATTTCAATAAAAAGAAGTTCTGGAAAGGAATCAAAAAGCTGCAGGAGCGTATTTCTCCTCTCAGTAATTATAACAGTCTCTGCCCTTCTCTCAGGCTTAATTATACGGCATGGAGAGTTCTGTGCAAAAGTCACAGTCCGACCTTATGGTTTTCAGAATTTATAGTCAAAATAGACCTTAAAGGGGCTGTAGCATCTCGCAAAGTTATAACTATCTGATTGTGGGGGTCCGACTGCTGAGACCTTCTGTAATCTTGACGATAGCTTTCTTGCTAGAATAGTGCGATGAGATAGCTGGTTAATGGCAATAAAGCCTTCATTCTTTATGGGAGCTGAATGCTATACATCAATATTTTATACAGAGAGGAGGCTCAGATCCCCATTCTCAAAATTGGGGAGCTAGCAGTTGTCCCCCTCCAATCAGATGGGTATTACCTATCATATGGACTTTTCAAGTGGAATAGCACATTTTAAAGAGGAACGCTGGCAATATAAATTCTTACAAATCAACTGGTTTCAGAAAATTATATTTCACTTTTATTTAAAAGTCCTACAGTACTTGTCAGCTGCTGTATTTCCTGCAGTAAGTGGTGTATTCTTTCCAGACTGACACAGTGCTCTCTGCTGCCACCTCTGTCCGTCAGAGGAACTGTCCAAAGCAGAAGCAAATCCTCATGGAAAACCTCTCCTGCTTTGGACAGTTCCTAACATGGACAGAGGTGGCAGCAGAGTGCACTCTGTCAGACTGGAGTGAATAAACGGCTTCCTGCAGGACATACAGCAGCTGATAAGTACTGGAAGACTTGAGATTTTTTTTAATAGAAGTAAATTACAAATCTCTGGCAGCAGTTGATTAGAGGGAAAAAAGGTAGGAAAATCCCACTTTTTTCTTCTGAAAAACGTTATGAGTGAATCCACTCTAATGGCCCTATTCCACGGGTCGTTTAGAGGAGCAATATCATTCGTATTCAGCCGATATCGGCCGCTACGAACGATATTCGTCCCGTGGAATAGAGTGCAACGATCAGCCGACATCGTTCATGTCGGCTGATCGTTGCAGTCGCTTGTTTTTCAACATGTTGAAAAACAAGCGACTGATATAGCAGCGATCTGCTGCCGTCGCTCCGTTGAATAGGAGCATCGGCAGCAGGCGCTGCTGTATCCTATGGGCTGCCCGGACGATCAGCGATCACCCGGGCAGCCCCCCGCCGCCCCTCCCGTACTCACCCGCTCGCTGCCGCCGCGCTGAATAGCGGCGGCAGCGAGCGGGGAACGAGGAGTTTGCTCCTCCAAACGACTCGTGGAATAGGGCCATAAGGCTAAGGCATGACTTCATTCTGCTGAATCATCCTGCTATGTAACGTCCCTGGAGCTTTCTTGATAAACCCCCTGGGTTAAATTTGCTGCTATTTGCTTATCTTTTAAAATATCAAAAATGCCATTGTTATCTCTAAGGGGCAGGAACATACTTAATGTAAGAAGGGAGGAATGTGAACCCAATAGTACAAAGGGGCATACAACATTAGCTCTATTAGGAGTATAGAGGTCATATGTATCTGTGCTCTATGGAGGAGCCCTACTGCAATGTCATATATATCACAGATGTGCAATATTTGTAATATGTACAAATGTGAAGGTATCGTCTGCTTTTTAGAAGGCCTCTTTGTTAGAAGGATTCCTACTAAAATAATGCAAAAATATCCCCTGCAAAATGATTGTCTGTAGGAAACTGACAGCAAACTGTGGTACCTATGGAATTCAATGTCTGTAGAATAGATGGACGTGTTGGGTCCTCCAGAGGAAGAGCGAGGCACACAGGTTGTGTTCCTTTATTATATGGATATTTGATGTTGGCACTGAATGAGGGATTCTACACTAATAACTAGGAACTTGTGTACATTCACAGAGGACATGCTACCAATCTATCAATTGGCCATGGCCGTGTTGGCTTTGTAAATGAGCACCTCCCTCCTGTATTCATTATCAATCTGAAAAACTGCTAAATACTTGTCTCAAGCAGGGGCGTCACTACACATAAATTTCTGTGGCTCAAGCCCCAAAGGAATAACGGCTGGCCACGGACATTAATGTGCCCAGTGATAGGTTATAATATAGGCCTGAACCACATGGCCTGAACCGCCCATACTCATAGCAGCACCCGCTCACTCATACAGGGGCCCCTTCATCTAGGCCCCTACGCAGTGAGCCTTTTAATTGAGAGCTCTCCTGACAAGCGCTCGCTGTTAAAAATGGCGCCATGATTGACACTGGGAAGAGATATTGGCTCCCTGCTGGGCCAATGCCTCTTGTGGCGGCAGGCAGTATTCTGGCTCCGGCCACAGGACGCTGCTTCCTGCATAGGGAGGCCAAGATAATATATGGATGCACAGAATGGGGACCTGACAACTATATGGAGGAACAAAAGAGCTAATCTGTTATATGGGGGAGCAGATGGTGGCTTTTCTACTATGTTAGGCCATTGAGGGGGCATAAGTACTGAGGGCCCAAATTGAGCCTAAATACTACATTGGGGATTTAGTATACAGGTGAAGGTGGTGCTGGAAAAAAACATTTCTCTGAGAGACGAGTTGTGACCAGAAAAAATCATCATGACAGCGTGGGCCAAATGGGGGAGTCACTGGGTGTACTGTTACTGCTGTTATATGATCATGTATGGAGGTAACAATGGTCTGTGTAAAGTGTTTTATATGATAGTAGTGCTATTGGCCATATTGCCCTTGCTATAATAGGTTTTATTTAGTAAGAATATAATAGTAACATAGGGGGAGATTTATCAAACATGGTGTAAAGTGAAACTGGCTCAGTTGCCCCTAGCAACCAATCAGATTCCACCTTTCATTTTCCAAAGCGTCTGTGAGAAATGAATAGTGGAATCTGATTGGTTGCTAGGGGCAACTGGGCCTATTTGCCTTTACACCAGTTTGATAAATCTCCCCCATAGTTATTATGTGGTGGTAATATCTTATTGAGCAAAATGCAACTCTGGATATTTTAGAACCCTAGCAACACCCCTGGCCTCAAGACAGACCAGCTAGCAAAGGGACCAGGTGACAAGCTGCCCAAGGAAGATGAAAGAACAAGGAGAAGGGAGCTACAGAGAGGCAGTGAGTGTTTCACCTTACTTCAATTCTGGAATCACAGCTTGCACTGCTCAGTACTGATCTATAATGCTCTTCATGTTAATGATGTGCTATAGCGATACAAGGCAGCAGAATCCCATATTTTACGTGTGTTTGCCATATATATGACACATCATAGCCTGTAGTGTTTATGCACTAGCTCAGGGACATTTGAAAATTAAAGATTGCAGTCCATAATATGACATGTCATATAACACGCTCTTCATAGACACAAATACAGTGTGGACCCATAGCACTCTGTAAAAAAAAAGAAAAATTCCCCGTCTTGGGTTGTTGTAAATGGCAATGCTAATAATTCAGCAGCACTTAGTTAATAAGTTACTTAATTAAAAGAAAGTGGAGACAATGAGAGCCATCTACGTCCAGATAAGAACGACGGCCTGACCTTTAAAGAAAATAGATGAAATAAACTAAGTACACTAGCCTGAAGCCGGGAAGCGGTCGGGTCATTCATCACAGGTCACTTTACAGCCTGTGCCGCTAATTACATAATGACTTTAGAGCACCGCTAGAGCGCAAATTGTAATTCAATTGTCAGATGTTACAAGTTACTGAGAGGGGTTTTATCTGCTGGGCTGCAGGGACTGGTATCTAGTTAGCAGGATCATTCCTCATTTACTGTAATGTATGCTACGTCTTTCTCCCAACATGATAAAATCCAACATGAAGCTACTTTCTAAAATATATCAGGTTATTCTTAAATGGGTTATCCAGTGCTACATAACATAGCCACTTTCTTCCAGAGACAGCACCGCTCTTGTCTCCAGTTTGGGTGCAGGTTTTGTAACTCAGTTCCATTGAAGTGAATGGAACTTAAAGGGGTACTCCAGCGTGGGGGCACTTTTGCGCTGGGATCGGGGATGAGGTGGCCGAGGGAAAAGACGTCCACTCACCCCCCCCCCCTCCGGTTCCAGCGGCAGGTCCCGCATCGCGGCGCTCCGGGGGCCCGGTTCCCGGCCGTTTCCGGGTGTCTGATGCAGGCCCGAGACGTGATGTCTCAGGTCCGCTCAGCCACTCAGTGAAGGAGGCGGGATCCCTAACTCTGTGTAATGGACAATAGACCTAGTGGGTCACCCAGCTGGTCTGGTTTTGGACCTCTACACAGGGTGTTGTCTATTTAGCCCTATGCTTATCACTAGTGATGAGCAAACGTAACAAACATTCAGGTTCCTCTGAACCTGAACATTTGGCTTAACATTTGACTCCCGATGGCTGAAGAAGCTGGATACAGCCCTAGGCCTGTCAGCCATAGGTTTTCCAGGACACCCTGCATCTAACTTCTCCAGCCACCCGGAGTCAAATATCACTATTCAATCATCACTACTTATCACCCTTAAACTCTCTCCTTTAAGCATCTGGTCTTTACTGCAAAGGGCTACCGGGTTGCTACCTCTGGCAGTGAACATGGTGTAGGTGGTGTCTGTCATATAGGGCCTTTAAGAAGGCAAGAATGCATGCACACCCTATAGGTGGTATAGAAAACTGCAGAGACTGCAGCAGAAGCATGAAGCATGAATCACTTATTCAGTTCTTATATGGGTTCCTTGATAACAGATATTTGTACCAAAGTCTAATAAACCTGCTGATATCACTGAGAAACATGTTCCTTTTAACGGCAACAAGTAATACAGGATCCCATGAGGATCTATTATCCAAGGCGTCGCAGAGGTAGTCACACCTGGGCCCTGGCTCCTGAGCTCCCTCTGCCATATGTGTATACCAGCTTTATATATAGCAGAATTACAGCTTACCCTGTCTAAACCAACATGTCTGCTGTATTAATTCCCATTGTATTTTTCTGTCACTGTAAATCAGGGGTAGGGAACCTTCAGCCCTCCAGCTGTTGCAAAACTACAATTCCCATCATGCCCGGACAGCCGAAGCTTTAGCTGCATAATGTAAGTCTATGGAGCTGTCCTGCTCACATGTACACAGAGCGGGGAGGAAAGCATGGTATTGTATTTACCATGATAATTCTCCAGGCTGGTCGCGGTCTGAACAGTCAGACCTCGACCGATCATATCTTTTCACCAACAGCACCAAGAGGAATAATCCGCTGGTAGTACAGAATGTGGATGCACACTGCACAGCTGACAATCCCACCTGTCAGCGTTACCACATACAAGAGTACATCGCTTTTCTATGTCTCTGTGTCAAAAGTTTAAAAGTTTTTCTTTTTATAGGTATGCTTGAAACTAGAAATAAGCTAAGTCTGGTACTGAAAAGGGATATGGAAAATCTACAAATTTTTTTTTCGGTTTTTTTATTCTGTTATACTGTACATATAGGAACAGAAAAACAAAAATCAATGGCAATTTAAAGTGGAACTCCGGATAATAAAAACTTGCTTTCTATTAAAAGTACATTATCTGGGATAGATAGGTAAGTAATGCTTTATGCTTCTGCAGAAGTTTAATTTTTTTAACCCCTACCTGGAGTTCCCCTTTAAGGAGGGTGGTGCCTGGCAGACCCCACTGACTATAATGGGGACCATCAAGTTTCTGTGTCCATCATTTGCTTTTTTGAAGGAATGTGTGACGAAGGGTCCTACTAGAGGAAGCGATTATTCGAAAAAAAACTAAAGCAAACTAGCAATTTTGCGAACAAAATCAACTAAAATCATTCACCATAATGCTACGTTTACACGGAACGATTATTGAGCGAATTTTTGCAATAACGATCTAATTCGAACCATAATCGTACGTGTAAACGCGGCGAACGATCGATAAATCGTTCATTTTGACCTTTTAACATGTTCTTAAATCGTCTTTCGCAAAAAATTCGCCGAACGTTCTGTGTAAACAGTCGTTCACTGATTTTACCTATGTGTGAGATAGGCTTAAGTGATCGCAAAACGATCGCAAAACGAATTTTCTGTACGATATATCGTTCCATGTAAACGCTGATCGTTATAAAAAAAAAAATGTTACTTTGAAATCGTTAACCGTACGATCGGGCCAATTATCGCTCCGTGTAAACTTAGCCTAACGGTTCGTTTACACAGACAGATTTATCTGGCAGGTTTTGGAAGCCAAAGCCAGGAATGGATTTGAAAAGAGGAAAAATCTCAGTCGTTCCTTTATGACATGTTCCCTGTTTATAATCTGTTCCTGGCTTTGGCTTAAAAAAAAATGTCAGATAAATCTGTCTGTGTAAACGCACCATAACACACAACAATTTGCGACAATTAGATTTGCGAATGATGATTATATGGTCAGCACAAAAGATGCGATCAACGACATACGAACAATTTTTCGTTAGTTGCTTGATGGTTGCCTGCATACACACAGAAAGATTTATGCCTAAAATCAAATGATGTAACGATTTTTCGCTCGATTATCGTTCTATGTAAAAGGACTCTGATCATGGATTATTCTAATAACTCATTGTAGTATAGGGCTATAGACACAAGACTTTGTTCCCAAATTGTTTAGTAGTGGTCAACAAGGAGATGCAGCCTATAGTTTTATAAATATAAATTACATGTGTGGCGGTCTTAGGGCCCTATTCCACCGGACGACTATCGTTTAGATTATCGTTAAATCGTTCGAATCTAAACGATAATCATTTGGTGGAAATGCAGTTAACGATTAACGACCAAAAGAGAAATCGTTGATCGCTTTATAAGACCTGGACCTATTTTTATCGTTGCTCGTTCGCAAAACGTTCGCATTGAATAAGACATCGTTCGGTCGTTTGCAGTAGATACGAACGCAATAGCGAAGAAATAGCGAAGAAAAAACGATCGCATATACGATCATAAGTAATGATTATCGTTCCATGGAAATGAGTGAACGTTTTAAGGTCTTTCGCAATAGCGGTAGTTTGAGATCGTTAATCGTTAACGATTATGCAAATGATAATCGTTCAGTAGAATAGGGCCCTTACTCCAATCGGAGAGGTAAGGAACTGTATTATGTAATTATTGATTTCCGGTATTTACAATATAAAGGCTGGACTATTGTTAGAAACCATTGTCTCTGACGAAGTCACCATTTGGGAGTGACGATGCACGTAGGGTTTGGTCCGGAGGAGCTTACAGGATCCTGGGTGACCATTTTATTCATGTGATATTACATATGGTTGCCTATTTCTTCCTTGGGTTCATGTTAGTATATTATGGAAAATATTGTTTATGTTATTGTATTTTTTGCACTGTTTGATTTGGTTTACATTGGGCACTAGCACTTTAGTGGATGACTTTGATATTATATGAATTATAGGTTTTGTGGTATTTTCTAGCACTTGCACTTTACCAAGGAGAAATAGGGTATGCGAATATTTACATTTTTTTTGGAATTTATTTACAATCATTGTGGACCCTGAATTCTCAAATTATAGGGGTAGCTATCCGGTATGAAGTACAGCACATCATGCTTGTGTTTTTAATATTTTTTGTCTAGCTTTCTTGTGATGTATTATATAGGTTATTGTGAAATATAATTTGTATATTTTTGATTATTTGAGCGCGCACCTATATGTGTTTTTTTCTGTTCTTTTGCCTAACTGTGGTTATAAATAGAGATTCATCACTAGCCATTGGCCTCCGTCTGCCTGGCACCACATCACATGTAATGCTTGTTGTATCAGACATTAGTAACAAATGTAATTCAATATATATATATATATATATATATATATATATATATATATATAATGGAAATGGCTAAGAAAATCAACTTTTTTTCCCCTTGAAATTAGTTATATCAGCAGGTGATGTATGTATTTCAGTGATAGTCACAGAGTCTCCACGTGGTGCCAGCCCTAACTTCCCCTAAACAGTGTCAGCCGCAATGACCCTTTTAACGTGGAAAACACAAATGTCCACATACAGGCTGAGCCATAAGGACCTATAAGGTGGCCATACACCTACTATAGCTGTTGGATGAACGATCATTCAACAGTTATCTTTCCCGTCCTCCCCATAAACATGAACGTTGCTGTGTTCTGTATGTGGAGGGTTAAACCAGACTGATTTGTGTGGTGAATTATCTTTCTGAGAACAAAGGGGTTGGGCATTTAAATTCCATGACACCCTATCTCTACAAAGATCATCTGTTGATGGAGTCATAGGAGAGCCCTATACACTTTATACTGATGGCCAAACCTGTTGCAAGTATAAAGTGTATGGGGATCTTTATAACAGTGCAGAACACAAATGTCCGCATACTGGAGAAGATTTATCAAACATGGTGTAAAGTGAAACTGGCTCAGTTGCCCCTAGTAACCAGTCAGATTCCTCCTTTCATTCGTCACAGACTCTTTGGAAAATGAAAGTGGAATCTGATTGGTTGCTAGGGGCAACTGAGCCAGTTTCACTTTACACCATGTTTGATACACCCCCCCCCCCCCCCCCCGCCCCACACGCACACACACTGTGTCAGTCTCAAAATAACTCACATTTCTAGTACCCTAGTGTGGTGTAGCACGGCTGTTTGTGATATAAGACACTGATGGATGGCTGTTAACAGTGTTATTGTACAGCTCTGTCTGTACTCCCCAGAAATGGTCGGTGACCTGCCGGGTTGTGATGGCTCTTGTCACGGTAGTCCTAAGTGGCAATTGACCCACCCGGACTTTTGGTACCGCCACCCACAGAAAGGGAAAAAATAACCTAAGGTGTGTGGCTAGTGTATAGGTGCTGGTGCGATGGAAAGGATGACTGAGTCACAGTGATATAAAAATATAACAGCTTTACTGTACAGTCTCTTGATAGTACAATACACTTTTGCTGGGAAGCGGGTTCATGACATAACCAGTTGAAGCATAGAAGGAGGGCAAAAGCAGGGCAACATGTGGCGTCTGGTGGCGGGCTAGGCAGCCGCCCAACTGATCTTTGTTTTACACATTATGAACAGGCCAATAGAAATCGTCGGTGGGCTCTGCGGGCCAGTTTGACACGTCTGTTCTAGATCATCCCATGCAAGCCTGGCCCACCAGGAATCTACCCAATAGGACAGACTACCAGTCCAGGCCTTGTGAATAGCCACTCCCCAAAAAATCCCCACCACTCTGTGGCGTTTGGACTGTTTGGAGGTACTTTATATTTACCTCTCTAAGCATTGCTACCTTTCTATAGTTACATGTACTGACTCCCCTCACATGTTGCTTTCTTTTTATATTTAAAGGGAAACTTCTGCTCCTAGTGCACCAAACGCCTCATTAGCATATTAAGTAAACTGCTAATATCCTGAAAATGGCACCGAAGATGAAGGTAAGAAACCTACCTTTATCCTTATTGCCTCATGCCCTATAAGTGTGACCACACTTGGCGGCATAGTGGTTAGTCAGAGGGGGGGGGGGCAATCAAAAGTTTGCTATGGGGCCTAGTCATTCCTATTGCTTCTAACCTGCTGATAGTTTCCCTTTAATTTTTACAAAACTTGGAAATATCCCATGTAATTGTCCTTGATATTTTTCAGTGCAGAACAAAAGATTGTTCCTGTTTCTTATAAATCTTTGTAATAAAACTCAAGAAAGACAATGGATGCCAATGATTTCTTCCCACACCTGCCTTACATAGAGAGAAATAATTGGCAACTGAGAAAGACAAATAATTGTTTGCAATTCCTCCTACTCCCCATCATTGTGCCAGCAGGAACTAAAGTTAGGAATGTTTACCGAGTAATTCTGTATCAATTATACCTAAAGCTATGGAGATCCAAATTCTGTTCATGTCCCCAGTACAATCTATTGGCGCCGGCTGCAATGATACCAAATGCAGGTCATGGATATTACCTATCACTTCAGAAAAGTTTTGCTGTGTCGTAAGGACATGTCATAGTTAAGGGGGTCTGGATTATCGATAGGTCCCTGGTTTTCTTGACTCCCACCAATTGTGAGAATGAAATAAAAGAAGCGTACACTCCCCCCCTCCCCTCCCTGACTGTGACATGGCTTGGAGAGAACACACTTAGTGTGCACCTCTCCCTCTATATCTAGCTATTGTGAGGGTCTCAGCAATGAATCTGCAGTTGAACAAAAGTTTTGACATGATAGTGCCCATTTAAAGTGTCACTGTCGCCTACATTTTTTTTTGCAGAAATCAATAGTACAGGTAATTTCAATAGTACAGGAAACTTTGTAATTGGGTTTATTAGCTGAAAAATGCATTTTTATCATGAAAAAGCAGCTTGAAGCTCTCCCCCCTGTCTTCATTGTTCTCCATGGAGAGGGGAGGGGTGGAGGGAGATGAGGCACCAAAACAGGACAACAAAGAGTTAATTTACAGGTACATCACCGGGCTATCTCCTCTGAAGTCAGCACTGACCTCTCTGGCCTCTGAATACTAGTTTTCTCGCAGGTCCCGCTGTGTGATCCTTTGTTCTCTTTTGGCAACTAATCCCCCTCCTCCCCCTCCCCTCTCCATAGGTTACACAGGGCTCGATTGATGTAAAAGAGTCCAAATTTCTTGATAATGAGCAGTGAATGAGAGATGAGGGAGGGGGGGACCTGGGGAAAGTCTTTTTGAATGCAGATAATGGCATATTTGCCTAATAAACCCAATTAAAAAGTTTTTTAAAACTTTACTATTGATTTCTGCAAAAAAAAACAAAAAAAAAAAACACGACAGTGACACTTTAAGTATTTTCCACCTCCATACATCATGTCTACCAATAGAGATGAGAGAATTTGCCGAAAGTTAGGACTCAAATGGAGATCGGCCATAGGCTGTATCCATGTTTTCCAGGCAGTCTTTGGGTTGCATCCAGCTTCCCCAGGCAGCGGGATTCAAATGATGATCGACCTTCAGCGAGTTTTCTTATCTCTATCTGCCACCACTGATAGGTTACATATTCTGACTGCACCTTTCTGTCATGGCTGTTTGACAACAAGAATAATGACGCTTCAACCAAAGGCACAGATGAAAGACATTGCCCTTTGGACGTGAATCACTAAAAAGGTCACCTTTTATGATTAAACATCCCCCCCCCCCATTCCAGTATATTTGGTCAGAATCTAAAGGAAAATTGTGAAAATAAGGTCCAAAAAAATTGATGATAAAAGTCTGGATACACTATAGATAGATAATAAAATAATTGAAGGCATAAATAAATATAGTTAAACCCTGGATTATTAGTAGCTTGGTCTGAGGGCATTTTGCAAGATAAGCTAATCATTTTAGAGATTTGATAATACAAGCCCCCTGTGTCCCCATCCTGATACTGTACTGGGCAGAAAGTCCTCTTATTTTAACTCACTGCTACTTGATCAACTCTGACGGTAATCGGATGCCTTCCAGCCAATCGGCATCAGGGACCCTGTAGAACTGTGGAGATCCTCCTGTGGAAGCGAGCAGCTTGGCCTTATCTCCTCTCCTTGCTGCCGGAGGAATGAATGTGAGTGAGGCTGCGGCGCCCTCCTACTCTAATGTTCATGCAGCCAAGATCCTGCGTGCACAGATGTAACCCAAGCGGTGAGTGCTTCAACTCCCCACGGTCTTTTCCGGACACATGCTTACACATGGAACTGGATGGTATATGACCGCTGCTTCCCACTGACCCCTGAATTAGCCCCTTCACCGATAGCTGCTCCAGGCACTAGCAGGTACCAGCACCAGCAGGTTGGCAGCCACCTGGGGAGTTGTATGTGGACAGAGAGTTAACTGATTAACCCCTTCTTTACTGATACATTGTTTTTTCTATTGATACAGAACACCTTACCTACCTTATTTTTGGGTTGAGGAACGAATTGTCTGCCTCTTAGTTATTTCTTATGGGAAAATTTGCTTAAGGATTTGGATTACAAGCACATTCCCGGAACAAATTATGCTCATAATCCAAGGTTTCACTGTACAAAGGATAGATAGATAGGAGATAGATAGATAGATAGATAATAGATAGATAAATAGGATATCTATAGATACTGTAGAAAATAGATAGATAGATAATAGATAGATAGTAATGGTCCTTTTATTGATTATCGTTTGAATTTTCACGATAACAATCGCATTTGAGCCATAATCGACTTGTGTAAACACAGCAAATGATCAAGCGACGAGCGAGAAAACGTTCATTTTCATCTTTCAACATGTTCTCAAATTGTCGTTGGTCGTTCACTGAAAATACGCAGATCGCTTCCTGTAAACAGTCTTTCACCGATTTATCCTATGTGTGAGATAGGCTTAAGCGATCTTAAAACGATCGCAATAACGATTTTTCTAACGATATATCGTTCCATCTAAACGTTGATCGTTATAAAAAAACACATCGTTACTTAGATATCGTTAGTCGTTCGATTGGTCGAATTATCGCTCCGTGTAAAAGGACCATTAGTGTGTGGGTATCCTAGTGAGATTGGATTGATTATTGATTATTGATCATTATTGGATGATTTGTGAGAGAATGGAAGCTTCTAGACTGTCCCTCAAAAGTACCAGAAGACAAGAAGACGTGTTATGAAAGCCATAGAAATGTCAGCAATCACTTTGAAGTAAGGAGCCGTATGAAGAGCTTCACGCACAGCTAATGGTGACTGAAAACCATCGCTGGGAAAAAAAAAAAAAACCATCAAAAGCAAAAAGGTAAGATAAGGTTTTATAGTCCAAATTAAAAATGTGTATCACATCCTATAGACTGCTCTTCCCTCATACAGGCCGGGAAGCTTCTGATCACTAATCAGAGGCCGATACTGGAATATGTTTCTAATCTATTTCTATTTTTTTATTTTTTTTATTTTGTTTTTAGTACATTTATTAAGGGCTCAGCCTAAACTGTTATTTTTAACAGCATTTAGTGACATGATTTACAGCATGAACATCCCTAGACCTTATTCTTTGTATGAGAAACTTTTGAAGCATGCTCTATGACCTGTGCAAAGGTTTTTCCACAGGGGAGGGGGAGGCTGAGCTGCTACTGTCTTATCTACTGGTGCCACCTTTTACTGTAGTCCTATACATGTCACTTTCCAGCAGCCTCCTCCTTATCATCACAGACAGAACAGGAAGTCTCAGTGTAGTTTACTCCCTTAAGGACCTGTGACGTACCTGGTACCTCATGGAGTCCCAAAGGGGGTACAAAGAGGGGTCACGCCACGTTGTTAATTAACAGTGTAAATGCCACTGTCAAAACTGACAGCGACATTTATATGCAGTTGAAGAGCTATCCCTCAATGCGATCGAGAAAGGATGATCACTTGTAATCTAGCGCTATGACGAAGATCTTGGGTCAGCGCTCGATTACTATGGGCTTCAGCAGCCCTTAATAATTGAGCACCAGATTCATTGATCAATGTAGTATATACATACTGCATTGATCCCTATGAGCAATCAGTGTATTTCTCATAGGTGCCCCCTAGGGAACTAAAAGTTATTGAGGTTAAAAAAAATTAATTAATAATAAAACAGGTTTATTATTCCCATATTAAAATTTAAAAAGGGCGGAATCGCTTGAAATATTAAATTATTTCATCATGATCTCACACTGTAAATGGTGTAAGTACAATAAAACACCAAAGTGCAAACTGATTTTTGGTCACATCAAATCCGGGAAAATCTGAATAAAAAGTTATGAAAATGTCATATATGCAAAAAAAAAACTACCAATAGAAAGTACAGATCATGGTGCAAAAAATTACAGCTTAAATAGCAAAACATAAAAGTGTTATAAGGAAGGTAATAGAGCAATTTTGAGCACATTTCCAGGAAAAAATGTATACAGCCATAGGCCATAGGTTATATCCATGTTTTCCAGGACTCCCTAGTGCTCTATCCAACTTTTTCAGCCAATTAAATGCGGAACGATCGGACTCAAGCATTCCGGATTTGTGGTCATCCCTACTAGCTATAAATAATCATATAAAAAACATAGGTGTAGAATAGTAAAACTAAGTTCACACTTCCATTCCGTACGGTTCAATTCAACAACTCGGATGGATCCAGGTGGATCCCAAGAGATCCCATTGAGTTCTATAGGATCTGACAAGTTTCCATCTGATGTCCGTTACTGTGTCAAGGTTTTTTTTTCTACTCTAAGGCCCCCTTCACACGTCCGGAAAAACCACCCGGATTTCCTATCAGGAAATCCGGACGGATTTCCGGACGCATAGACTTTCATTGGACACGGACACCCTTCCGGAATTTTCCGGAAGGGTGTCCGTTCCGGAAAATAGGACCGGATTTTTTAGTCTGGAAATCCGGCCCGGACGCCCCCATAGGAGTCTATGGGAGTGCCCGGGCCCCGAACGCTTTCGTGATGCACACCAGGAAAGCGTCTGGAGTTCCACTCACCCGGACCACCTTCCGCCTCTGCCCCGGCCTCCTGCTGCCTCTTCGTCCGCCGCCTTGTCTGCAGGTACCCCCCATGGCCACTCGCGGCACCCCCGCACCCCCCCGCGGCCACTCCCGGCACCCCCCGCGCCACCCCCCTGCGGCCACTCCCGCACCACCGCGGCCACTTGCGCCACCCCCGCGGCCACTCGCGGCACCCCCGCACACCCTCACAGAGGGGTCTATATACTACTGGGGGCAGCACACAGGGGGTCTATATACTACTTGGGGCAGCAGAATGGGGTCTATATACAACTTGGAGAGCACACAGGAGGTCTATATCCAAGTGGGGGAGCACACAGGGGGGCTATATACTACTGGGGGAGCACACAGGGGTCTATATACTACTGGTGGGGCACACAGGGGGTCTATATACTACTGGGGGAACATACAGGGGGTCTATATACTACTTGTGAGGCACACAGGTGGTCTATATATAACTGGGGAGCACACAGGGGTCTGTATACTACTGGGGCAGCACACAAGGGGTCTATATAATACTGGTGGGGCACACAGGGGGTCTATATACTACTGGGGAACCACACAGGGGGTTTATATACTACTGGAGGAGCACACAGGGGTCTATATCCAAGTGGGGGAGCACACAGAGGGGCTAAATACCCCTGAGGGAGCACACAGGGGGCCTATATACTAGTGGGGGAGCACACAGGGTGTATATAAAACTGGGGGCAGCACACAGGGGGTCTATATACAACTGGGGCAGCACACAAGAGGTCTATATACTTCTGGGGGAGCACACGGGGGGCTATATATAACTGGGGGAACACACAGGGGTCTATATACTACTGGGGGAAGCAAACAAGGGGTATATACTACTGGGGGCAGGACACAAGGGGTATATACTACTGGGGGCAGGACACAAGGGGTATATACTATTGGGGGCAGCACACAAGGAGTATATATTACTGGCGGTAGCGCACAAGGGGTATATATTACTGGGGGCAACACACAGCGGTCTATTGTTTTGAAACTCGTGTTGAGGGGGGGGCCCCAGACATAACTCCGCTTGGGGCCCCAGAAATGCAAAGACCGCCCCTGTCCGTACGATATATCGTACCGTCTAAATGGACATTGTTAATCGTACGATCGGGCCAATTATTGTTTCGTGTAAACGCACCTTTAGCTAGACTTGATGGTACAATGTGCAGCTGTAACTTGATGTGAGGTCAGAACACGACTATCTGCCCCATGTACATGAGCCTGTGAGAAGCCATCACACAGGACAGGTGCAGCGCCCCCTCCCTCCGCACCCGGCACCTGCAGCGCCGCTACTGGAATAGTGACGTCACGCCGTCTGCGGTTTGTAGAGTATGTGGGCGTGTCCACAGTCGGGCAGCAGATGTGGGCGGGGCCGGTGATGGGTTGGGCGTGGTTATCGGCAGAGGAGGGAGTGACGCAGCGTGTGCTGGTGCCGCCCGCTCTCCGCGCTGCGGGATCCGGGATTGTGTTGTGCACACACGGCGCTCTGTGGACTCGGTGCTCCGGTAAGTGACCGCCGGGAGGAGGTTCCTGTGTGCCGGGCTGTGGGTGGGAGGCGGGGCGGCCGAGGCTGTGACAGGTTCCTGGCCCCGGGGATGGAGGTGAGAGATCAGGGCAGGCAGGGGATCATGTTTACTGCATGTCAGCGAGCGGGCACATGTGTCACCTCCCCCGGCACCGCACACCGGGGACTGCCGCCGCCGCCGGGATGGCCATTGTGTACCGAGGGCACAAGGACTGCTGTGTGTGCTGCTCCGCCGGTGTGCAGCTGTGTTATTATATGTGTGATGGGAGGTGGCTGTATTATAGAGTATTGTTATATGTGTATATGGTATTGTTATATGTGTATATGGTATTGTTATATGTGTATATGGTATATAGTATTGGTATATGTGTATATGGTATATAGGTAGTATATGTGTATATGGTATATAGTATTGGTATATGTGTATATGGTATATAGGTAGTATATGTGTATATGGTATATAGTATTGGTATATGTGTATATGGTATATAGGTAGTATATGTGTATATGGTATATAGTATTGGTATATGTGTATATGGTATATAGGTAGTATATGTGTATATGGTATATAGTATTGTTATATGTGTATATGGTATATAGTATTGGTATATGTGTATATAGTATTGTTATATGTGTATGGTATTATATAGGTAGTATATGTGTATGGTATTATATAGTATTGTTATAGGTGTATGATATTATATAGGTAGTATATGTGTATGGTATAATATAGGTTGTATTGTTATATTTGTAATATTGTTTGTGATATTGTAAAGGGATATGTGTATGATATATATAGTATTCATATACTGGTGCAGTATGTGTTATCGTATTTTGTGTAGGACTATGTGTAGTGTTACATGTGTATCATGCAGTGTTATTATACTTCTTGTTCTCACATGTGTACAGTATGTGTAGATGTGTGTGTGATTATGTATAGAGATGTATATACATTTGTGTGATATTACCAGATATGTATGACTGTGTGTAATATTAGTTCTATGACGCTATGTATAGTATTATATCTGTATATAATGTGTAGTGTTATTATGTGTACTCCTTTAACATGTGTAAAGTGATGTGTGTTTGATATTGTTTGTGTTATTGTTATGTGTAGTGTTATTGTATGTGCTTTATACCTATTATATGTGTAGTGTTACTAGTGTTATTAGTTTTACATGTGAGTACACTTGTGATATGATTATATGTGGGTGTTGTGTTATTATATATGTTCTATCATATTTCTGTTATTATTACACATGGCTTTCTGCTTGCTGTGTATCACAGTCAGTACATCCCATCTGTATGTTGTGTAATTGTACACATACTATGTTATTATTACATATGTGGTGTTACTTGTATACACTATTGTGTGTGTGTGTGTGTGTGTGTTATACACTTACATATGTAGTATTACCTGTATACAATATTGTGTGTGTGTGTGTGTGTTATACACTTACATATGTAGTATTACCTGTATACAGTATTGTGTGTTATACACTTACATAGTTGTGATAATACTTGTATACAGTATTGTGTGTGTTATACATTTACTTATGTGGGGTACCTGTGTATAGTATTGTGTGTGTGTTATACACTTAAATAGTTGTGATAATACTTGTATACAGTATTGTTTGTTTTACATTTACATAGTTGTGATAATACTTCTATACAGTATTGTGTTTGTTATACACTTACATAGTTGTGATAATACTTCTATACAGTATTGTTTGTTATACACTTAAATAGTTGTGATAATACTTCTATACAGTATTGTGTTTGTTATACACTTACATAGTTGTGATAATACCTGTATAACAGTATTGTGTGTGTTATACATTTACTTATGTGTTGTTACCTGTATACAGTATTGTGTGTGTTATACACTTACATAGTTGTGATACTATTACCTGTGATATGGTTGCATGTATGGCACAGCACATTTTTGTAATGGTACTATATGAGCGGTATATTATGCCTTCTCTTTATTACCTGAAATCATTGCTTATGTCATACATTGAATCACTATGTCACCCGTCCTGTCCAGGGGTCGTCCGCCGCCATCCTGCATTACTGTGACAGGGCCTGTACATTATAGTGGATGTTGTTGTGATTGTGGATGTACCGGGGCTGGTAGACATATGGCATCTGTATACATCTATGGCTGGTGTATATATGGGGCTTGTCTGTATACAGTCACATGTATTATATGGATGTTAAATGACTGGTACCTGTTGTAGTTTTCCTATATCTTGTGGTAGGTGCTGGTGATGGCATTTCTGTATATCTCCAGTGACGCCATCTTACTGTTCCTTTATTTCCTCATTGACTGTGGTATATACCGTCTGGGCATTTCTGTATACAGTCTATAGTAGTTGGCAGATATAGTTTTTTATATGGTGGCTGGCACTGGTTCCTGCCAATGAGAGGTGCCCCACCAGCTCTGCATTCCTGTACATCTTCAGTGTCCGGTGCGCCCGCCTCTGCCGGACGCGTAGATTCACCATTCACTTCAGTGGAACTGAGCTGCAGTACTGCACACAAACTGCGGACAAGAGCGGCGCTGTTCCTGGAAGAGAGTAGCCACATTTTTCTAAACCCTGATAACCTTAAGGGGGTATAGGCTCTTAGGGCACATACTCTCACTACAGATCCTATAATGCAAAGAGATTGTCCCTTATTATTGCAACAGTTCCCACAATGGGGGGGACTTTTCTTTTTTAGTCAATTTGTGATGCCTACAGTTGCATATGTCGTGGTCCGCATGGTCGGGGCATGCGTTGGGGTCTATCCAGTGCGCAGGTTGGGTCTTATATGTTCCTTACGTCTACTTGGCCTAATTCCCCTATACAGAGCAGGTATAGAAGGGTCCTATGTAATTCGTGGCAGAGATCCACTGGATTTCCACAGTAGAGTCTGAGGCTGATCACATGGATCAACTCCATTGATGTTCAGTGTAGCTGATCTGTGACTTTTCAGTGCAGAATCCTCAGGAATAATGAACATGCGGCAGATTATTGGCGTCCTCAAATTTATACGGACGTCTGTATTACGTGCATTGTCTTATTAATCTGTTGTAGTGTCAGGCTGAACCCACAATGTGTGAACATGGTCCTTGAGTCCTGATGACGGGCTCCTAGGGTTACATGTTTACCTAGTGATGTGCACGCCGGGTCCGCGCCAAGGTCAGGTCACTGTCCTCTCCACGCTCAGGTCTCATTTTGTTTTGTTCCATGGACTTTTCATATGATAATACTATGAGGGTAGATTCATATGGGTCGGATTGCATTGGCTATAGTGATAAGACTAAAGCCTCTGAAGCCCTGCAGTTCAGGACACAGCCACTGGTGGCAGCAGAGAGGCAGTGTCACCCCTTATTGCTGCCAGTATTGTCAGTCCCCCTATACCACAGGTGTTAAACTTGTGGCCCTCCAGCTGTTGCTAAACTATAATTCCCATCATGCCTGCCTCCTGCGTATAGATCTGTTTCTGCAATCCGCATAGATGGCGGTCGCACATTAATTTCCATCAAATGTGTCCTGTCAAATATCTGTGCACTGTGTCCTACTGCAGAAGGACCTATAGGGCTGCTCATCCTGAGCCTCCTGCTTCATTAATATACAGTATAATGACGGAACTAGAGTATACTCTGACATTTACACAGCATATGTATATCTGAATCTCTGAAAAGCTGGGTGGTCACCCCTATGGGCAGTGCAATGGTGGACGTCTATTATCTTTGGTTGTACATAGTCAGGAGTAGTGTTTATAGGAGTCTTATTACAGTCTAGGTTTCTTTATATATGTACCTGTATTGTATATTCCCAAGAGCTGATTTGAGACTTCAAATTGTAATGGGTAATAATGGTGCTTATGGGGTGTTCTGAAATGTAGTGGTTACTACCTACCAAAATGCACTTAGGAAGAATTGATGGCCAACTTGCTACAGTTAAGAAAGTACTCCAGAGGAGAAAAAATCAAGTAGTACCAGAAAGTTATATAGATTTGTTAATTGCTTCTGTTTAATAAAATCTCTTCCAGTACTTATCAGCTTCTGTGTGTCCTGCAGGAAGTGGTGTTTTCCTTCAGTCTGGCACAGTGCTCTCTGCTGCCACCTCTGTCCAGGAACTGTCAGGAACTGTCCAGAGCAGCAGCAAATCCCCATAGAAAACCATATGTTCTTAAAAAACCTAATAAAAACATTGAACCAGAAAACCTCTCCTGCTCTGGACAGTTCCTGACATGGACAGAGGTGACAGCAGAGAGCACTGTGTCAGACTGGAAAGAATACACCACTTCCTGCAGGACAAACAGCAGCTGATAAGTACTTAAAGACTGGAGTCTTTTTTTAGTAGTAGTAATTTATATATCTGTATAACTTTCTGACTCCAGTTGATTTGAAAATATTTTCCTTGGAGGAGCAGATAACTGAAATGGTTAAAGGGGTAATCCATGATAAAAACGACAACACAACTCTTTGGCAAAAGCAGTGCCACCCTGTCCCCAGGTTGTGTGTGGCATTACAATTTAGCTCCAATTAATTAAATGGAACGGAGCTTCAACCCCCCCCCCCCCCCCCCAAAAAAAAAAAAAAACAACAAAAAAACGAGGGCAGAAGTGGTGCCGTTTCTGGAAGAAAGCGGCCATGTTCTTCTAAGCCTGGACAGTACTGTGTCCGGACACACAGGACAGTACGCAGCAATCTGCGGCCATACATGAACCAGTTCGGTAGTTCTGTAACAATGATGCAGCACAGGGATGGAAAAAAACTTTGCAAACTACAATTCCCATCATGCCCTGAGAGCCGAAGCTTTAGGGAATTGTAGTTCTGCAACAGCTGGAGGGCTGCAGGTTTGACACCTGTGTTGTAGGTTGACTGATATAATATAAGGCAGGTGGTTTTAATGTTCTGGCTGATATAAATATACTCCATTCATATTCCTGATGGTGCCTGCACCTGCCGCTCTGCTCTGGGGATGAACTCTCCGGGGACGGCCTGGCGTATTTACCAGCTGTATTCATATGCATCAGGGGGCGTCCTGCTCCGGCACCAGACCTGTCATCTGTCACTCTTCTCTGACAGCTATGCTTGTGCAGGCCATGTAGACATTATGCAGATTACACAACGCTCTGCTTTATACCTCGCTTGCTTATTCTAGGGACTAAGAAGCTGACATTACGACTACACCCAGCGGGGCCATTACCTTCCTCCCCTCCGCCGCCGCTGCGTCCTTGAGATGTGCTTCAGAGGTGTACACCGAGATCCAGCCTCACCTTGTCTGAGGTGGTGGGAGCTGAATAGGTCTGCATGGAGCGGGACGCCTCCTCCGCTGCAGGGTATATAGGTCGGACATGTATCCTTGGTGGGCGCTGGGATCTGCTAGGACTTTTCTAACATAGGCTGAAAGAATACACATAGGGGGAGATTTATTAAACTGGTGTAAAGTAGAAATGTTTTAGGGTCCATTTACACAGAAAGATTATCTGACAGATTATCTGCCAAAGATTTGAAGCCAAAGCCAGGAATGGATTTGAAAAGAGGAGAAATCTCAGGCTTTCCTTTATGACCTGATCTCTGTTTATAGTCAGTTCCTGGCTTTGGCTTCAAATCTTTGGCAGATAATCTGTCAGATAATCTTTCTGTGTAAATGGACCCTTAGTTGCCCCTAGCAACCAATCAGATTCCACCTTAAATTTTTAAAGACTCTGTGAGGAATGAAAAATGGAATCTCATTGGTTGCTAGGGGCAACAGAGCCAGTTTCACTTTACACCAGTTTGATAAATCTCCCCCATAAAGCCAATCTGGCAAATAGCTATAGAAATAAGTTATAAATCCATTGTATATGGGGACGTTATATATGTTTAAAGGGATCATTCAGGATTTAAAAAAGAACAGCGCCACCCTTGTTCTTAGGTTGTCTGTGGTATTACAATTCAGCTCTATACACCTCAATGGAACTGAGCTGCAATACCACACCCAAACTGAGGACAGGAGTGGCGCTATATCTGGAACAAGCGGCCATGTTTTTCTAAGCCATGATAACTCTTTTGAAGAATAATAAAAACTGTTGACATGTCACAGTCAGTGCTGACCCCCCCCCCCCCCCCCCCCCCCCAATATAGCAGTAATACCCAACCTGTGGCTTGGCCACCACTACAACTCCCATTATGTTTTGACAGATGAATGATGGGAAAGCAGTTCCGCAAGTTCCATGGAGCCACAGGTTGGGGAACTCTGGTGTATAGCCTGCACACAGCTATTTGTCTGTATTACACCTATGCAGTGTATGATCTTCATATGCTCCAGGTGTATATAGGGGTTTGGGGCCTAGATTAGGGATAGGGAACCTGTGGCCCTCCAGCTGCTGCTAAACTACTACCATTCCTGTCCTCCGTTTTGTTGCAGTATTGCAGCTCTGTTCCATTGTAAATGGGATGGAGTTGTAATACCACACAAAACCTGAGGACAGGGGTGGTGCTGTTTTTAAAATGTTGCTATTTTTTCATAATCTTAAGTGTTGTCTTTGGGATGGCTAGGAGTAGTGACCAGTAGTGTTACTAATACTAGATGTGCTATCTGAACGACAAGGTAGGACTGTAGTCTGGGAACAAGGCCAAGGTCAGATGCATTTACAGTCTATAGCAAGGCTACTATGAACAAAGAGCCAGGGAGGGAGAACCCTGATCACTGGGCGATGTCTGGCTTGTAGACACCCCATTAAATGGGTAATCAGGCTGGATGCCACCTTCTAGCGTCACTTACCCAGGAAACCATATGGTGCTCTGTGCTAGCAGTGGTCTGACGGAAAACAGGCGTCACTGGAAGAGGGGTGAAGGCCACTCTGGAGCCAATGGTAAGAACAGTGGCCACTCTTAAAGATACCTTGTCAGAACTGATGAATAGCAGTATCCATAGGGCCCTATGCACCCAGTGTGGTATATGTAATTTACAATGAGAATCAATCGCCAGTGGAGGCCTATGCCACAGCCTTTCATCAGATATATATATATAAATATAATTAGGTATATAGCCATATGTTCTCCGGTGTTGATGCTGCCATCATTTGCTGCACACATAAGACCCCTCGGAAGCTGTAGCCCCTGGTAGTGGGTAATGTAGCTCATGTCCTATGTGAGCTGTGCTAGCGTTCCCTTCATAAATAAATAAAAAGCGCAGTCATTAGCTGATGTGCCGCTGATCCTCTGATCCCGCTGTGATCGCTGCCGGAGCAGCTTCATACTCACAGCCCCAGTTTCCATTGTTTTCTTAACCAAATTATAAGATAACAATGGTGCCCGACCAGACGCTGTTATTGTTGGACTGTCTGGGGTGTATTTATTGTGTTTTTTTTCTCTCGGATGTGTTGGCAGCATTACCAGCACATTGCATAGTGGACGCCGCTCGTATCTGCTGTATATAGCTTCTTACCAGGTGATGAGATGTAATGTGACATGTAGCCATCATGAATGCGGCTGCGATGTGCAGTGTTTTTACAGCCTTGGACATATCGGGGAGAAAATAAGCGAAAACTCAGAGTTGCTTCTCAGACACATCGCTCGCCCTCCTCTGCTCTCACTGTGCTCCTATCATCATAAATCTCTCACCCAGCAAAAGCCATTATAATGTGTAGGAAATGTCCAAAGCAGACAACCCCTTTAAATGGAATTATTCAGCTATATATCATGTGCAGAGCTGAAGTGTCAAGAAGGCGGTGCCGAGCCCCAGCATGCATACCTCCTCCCTCCCCCACTCTACCCTACTTGGCTTTATTCACATCCTGCACTGAGCCCTGTATATCAATCAACTTAGGAAAATATGGGGGAGGCAGGAGGTGTAAATACTGTAGTGCTGTCTTTTTGACAGTTGAACTCTGACCATGTTATAGAGCTGAATGGTTCACTTTAAAGAAGTGCAGATGTTTGCCTATTTAATGCTACATGAGTCTTTATTACAGGCTAATACCTGGACAGAGTTTCATCACAGTGCACTTTTCTGGCCATGAGTCCCGCATAAGGCAAGTTATATCGTCAATGTAATCCTAGGTGATGCAGCTTCAGTCTGTCTCTCCGCCTCCTGCTTGTGATTGATAGGTTTCCTAGAGGCAGAGGAGAGCAGTGTGAAGCTGCATCTCCTAGAATACACTTTTTTTTCTTT
Organism: Dendropsophus ebraccatus; assembly: GCF_027789765.1. Taxonomy (NCBI): domain Eukaryota; kingdom Metazoa; phylum Chordata; class Amphibia; order Anura; family Hylidae; genus Dendropsophus; species Dendropsophus ebraccatus. Next base: position 195,922,649 of record NC_091455.1, read on the forward strand.
CTTTGGATAGGGCAGAAAGGTTCTCTTCAGTAGGTCACTGTGTCTACAGATGAACATGGAGGGCAGAGCTGGGTTTGAAGTAAAGGATCTGAGAGCTGCCAGGAGGGATCTGATCTGACAAACGCAAAAACACAAGAAAACAGCACAGTATTGGAGACTAGACGATTATATATATATATATATATATATATATATATATATATATATATATATAATTTAAATTTAACCGAGCTGGTGAGAGGGAGATTACGCTGCAGGAATACTGGTGGTGTCGTTGTAGAAGCATTATGTGAGCAAGAAAATAAGATGCTATAGCGCTTCTTTAGCATTTTTTTTTTTCGTATGGGCTAAAATGTTTTTTTTTGGCTCATTTTTCTTCATCAAAACCTGTGTCTTTTTACCTAAATAAAGAAAATCTTGATATTGATTGCAAAGGGAAAAAAACAAAAACATGCAGTTTTCATAATTAAAATTAATAGGGGCTTAAAAATGCTGAAAATGCTGAAATGCTGAGGTGTTTTTTGCCACCCTAAAAGAGATTAGGACATATGTTATATGCTGTGTTGTATTAACGCAGGGACCTTTCATCAGAGGCAGTTCCCATCCTAGGAGTGACATATGGACAAGACTTCTGCTTGTAGCCATCCTCCTCTTTGGGCCGTTTGTATAGAGCCATTTGTAGACGTGCACGGCCCCCCCTATAGGGCAGATGTTACAGCGCTTTGAATAGAAGACATCACCTCCTAAATTGTTCTTATGTTAATTGGAGAATCCTCTAATCCTACAATTATATAGTCTAATCGCAGTCCACGCCCGCCTCCATCCTTTCCTCAGGGTGGCGTATACATCATATTAATGTCTGTTTTGAGGGATCAGCCGATGTTGTAATGTTTTTGGAAATGGGGAAAAGTATGATGGGCTTATTTTGGATCTGTACTGTCGATGGGGAATAAGGGGGTATGCCATTTTTGTGTATTTTTGGGGTCTTTTTGAGCTGCACTTAGGGGTAAGTCATGATGTTTTTTTACTTTTTTCACAAGAGAGGTGATAACAAGCTGACCAGTGACGGTCTGACCACTGAGACCCCCCCCCCCCCCACTGACCCCCAATACAGGTCCAGGTTATTCCTGGTATCAATGGTCCCAGCAGTCACACCCCCACTGAGATCAACTCGTTATACCCCATCCACAGGAAATACCCCTTCAACTATTATGGCTGTAAAATGTTACTGAATTGGGTTATTGATCATTTTCTATTGAGTTGAGTGGGGCTCAGTATTAAATAAGGGATGTATTAGACGGTCCGATCACTATAGTGAACGAGGGTGGCGATCTGCCTATTATACTGCTCGATTATCATGCAGCACTATAGTTAGCGATGTCTGTGCAGACCTTGCTTGGTTTAATTTTCATCCATTACCTGTCCACACTCCCTGGTGTTCTCTTTGCTCCTGCCCAAAGTCTCCGATGCAACATCATAGCCGGCCTCTAAAGTGACAGTCCGCCAGCCAATCGCTGGCTGTGCCGGTCCATTCCCAGTCAGTGATTGGCTGAGCTCAGAGAAGACTGGGAAGCGTGGAGAGGATGAACTTTATTATTTTCTTAACACGGTCATCAGCCATGGGACGCACATCGCTATTACGTGTTATTATATATTACCGATTTATTTTAGGTCTGGACCTAAAGACACAATCACCCGATGATCGTTTTCAGGGGCTGATCGTTGTCTTTATTACACAGAGCGGTAATCTGCCGAATCGGACTGATTCTGCAGGTAGTTAACCCATGCAATAGGACCCTAACGCTCGCTTTCTCCTCGTTTTCCGCTCGCTTAGCCGGGAGGGGGTTGATCGCTAGATCATCCGGGCAGCCCATAGAAGAAGGCAGTGGTCTGCTCCCGCAGCCCCTGTTTAATGGAGCGAAGGCAGCAGATTTTTTGCTATCTTAAGGCCCTATTCCACGGAACGATGATCGGCTGATGTCGGCCGTTACAACCAATAATCGTCCCGTGGAATAAAAGGCAATGATCAGCCGAAATAGCTCATGTCAGCTGATCGTTGCAGCTGTTGGTCTTTCAAACAGGTTGAAAAACAAGCGACTGTGATAGCAGCGATCTCCTGCCGTCGCTCCGTGGAATAGGAGCAGCGGCAGCAGACCGCCACTATCCTCTATGGGCTGCCCGGACGATCTAGCAATCACCCGGGCAACTTTTGTATTATGTAAAATGCTGGACTAAGCCCAGTAAAACCAACATGCGCTGTGTTTACCTCTCGCGGTGACCCCTATATACAGAAGCCGTACTTTACCAGTATATACACATGATTGGAGTGCTGCCCTTTGACCCTTCACAGCTGCGTTTCCACAGACCTTCTAATCATCGCCCCGCAGTTTGCACCTCTTTGGCGCATTGCTGTTTTTTTAATATTATTTTTCTTTGATTGTTTTCCTTTGGAGAGTTGCCTTGGGCGCTGTCTGCCGCTCTCATGCCGGCATGGCGTATAATTTTCTGGGCTTCAGACTGCGTGCTCTCTGTTCAAAGATATATTGATCTCATAAGATGTAGTCTGAAGAGGTAATACCTCATGAGAAGATTATTAAATTAGTGTATGAAGCCGACATATCGGTGTCATCATGGGGGAAAAGAAAAAGTGCGCAGGGTGGGTACTGAGACTCCCTCATAGTCACGTCTTAAAGGGATTGTTGTGAAAGCCGTCATTGTCATAGACTACAACTCCCAGCATGCCTGGATAGCTGAGGACAAATCAGATGTATAATGCCCTTATAGCTTTGTATCTATAATTATATGTATTCTTCTCCTGATGCCTGTAAAGTTCTGTCTAGTAGAAGAGAAAGACTACCTATAACTCTTCTCCTCCTCCTCCATCTTTTATTAGTGCAGGGAGCAGTGAATCACCTCACCGCTGCGGCTCCTGTCACTCGTACCATCAGCATTGTCGTCCCTACATGTTTCATCTCCCGCCTGCAAGGGAGGAACATTCGCCAGGAGAAAAGAAATCCACTTCTCATCAGCCTCGTGTTATATAGCGCTAATAAAAAAAGAGAGAAAAATGGTAAAAAAATCACAGATTAGGAGGAAATGATAGTAATGGCGATCAATCCCCGGCAATGACAACGATGTAATAGGTTGTGATGATTTATATTGTGCAGCTCGTGTCTGTCTTGTTAAAGAGATCTGTATTTGGTTACATGTGCGTGATCCTTTCAGATGAGTGTGTGTGGACATTAAAAAAAAGTTTGACCCTTCTTCCCCCCTGTTGGTAGAGCGGCACACATACCCATAAGACAGGCGTATGAGCTTTATTTTAGGAACGTAATTAATAATCTGTCATGTTTCCGTCTTACTGTACTGTATGTTTTCATGAAGAAGCTGAATGACTTCCTACGCTAATGATAAGGTATGATGTACTAATTCTTCTAGGTGTATACATTAGAATTAGGCTTTAAAGGGAAACTCCCTCCCTTTCTTTTTTGCCTGTTTGATTACCGTGCCGGTCTTCGGAAAGGCTGAGGGACGTTGTTAGGACCCTCTTACTTGAGACTATTATCATCTGAACAGGCCAATATTACACAGTGTCACAAAACAACCGAACAAGTCATCATTTGTTTGTTAGTAGTTCATATGCTTTCTTAGGGTCTTATTAGACAAAGTGAATTTTAACGATAAATGATCGCAAGCGAATCGTTTATCGTTTACTTGTAATCATTCACCATGTTATGACCTTTACTTCGCTTGTTGACTCCATCTGATCCCAGCAAATGAAGGAAAGCAGATTGGCTCACCTTGCAGGTACACCGCCTAGGCTCTCTGGGGCTCTTCCCTGACCCCACTTCCTATAATCTGTCCTGTTATAGCTGTTACTAGAGACAGATTTCCCCTGACACCAAACAGTGGACAGCATATAGTAAGACCATAGTCAAGACTTGAGCTGTCTTTCTGGTGCAAATCCTTTTTTTAAAAATTTTTTTTTACTTTTAAGAAATCACATAGGCTATCTCATGGAGGGGAAGGTGTGGGAAACGGCTGTGACCATTTCATTCAACAAGTTGCCATCTGCCTCATGAAGGTTTTTTTTTTCCTTCTTTTGGATCATCACAGCAGGGTTATACTGTAGGTTTAATTTAATGGACTTTAGTCGGCCCTTAAAAAATCCTCCACAGTGGAAGTTGAGGGCCACACGAATGATCCAGCAATTATTGGCCCTGCCTGCACTATAATGGGGATCTGTAATGGATTGAACACCACTGTACTCACTCAACTCTCGCTACGTACAGTGCTGTGTAAAGGGGACCGCCAGCCATTTTTCCTTTCAATTTCTACAGAGAAGATGACGCAGAGGATAAAGAGGTCGCCAGTACTGTCCCTGTGATCTTGATGCGGAGCTGATGGAGCTTCACATTTATGACCTTTGCCTCGTACATGTGGTTTATTAGATTATGGTACTGTGTGGTCCTCACTTTATTCTCTTTCATACAGATATGAATGGGGTGTTTGTGTTTCGTCTTGTACAGTGGTGGGTTGGGAAGACAAGGCCTTATTTCACATCTATAAACCTCTTCCTTCCTAGTACGGAGTCGCGCTGCCTCTGAGGGTTACAGTACAGGCCCTATGGAGTAATTCTCCCCTCGTACATACATTGTGTGTTAAAAGAGTGCACCTTTATTATGTATCCAAGTCCAGAATAAGATATGGAGGTACTATAGGGGACCATGCACTACAATGGGTGCTCTATCTCAGCAATGTAGCTGACCATAGATGTGTAATGGTACCAGATGTAATGTGATGTGTTTCCTGCCATAGGGAGAGGGAGGGAATGAGCGGCCCCTCCGCACACTGTAAGATTTATGTAATGCCTTATGTCAGGTTGCAGAAAATACCCAGCACACCAGCATTACTTCATCCAGGGAGATTTACGTGCATGTGGTTCAGAGGTTACTGCGAGGGGCTGAACATGTCCTCCTGCTCTGTATATGTGTCCCTGGGGAGGGCATCCTTGTTACCATTAGAATGTGCTGAGCCTCACAAGCTGCCGTCTATCTGATACTATCCCGGCTCTGAGAATCCCATCTGCCAATGTATATGACAGGAGACACCTAAAGGGGGATTGAGCGCAGACGTGTGCCAAGGATATTTCTGAAGTCTGGGAAGTTTGAGGAGTGAGGAGATATTGCCATGCTTTATTCAGGGGGTTCTTCTATTAAGGGTATGTTCACATGGAATATTTGCAGGTTTTAACTTCTCAATGGGGTACTCTTTTTCTTTTAAATCAACTGGTTTCAGAAAGTTCTTAAGATTTTGTAATTTACTTTGATTTAACCCTTTAAGGACATGGCCCATTTTCGTTTTTACGTTTTCGGTTTTTTCTCCTTGTGTTTAAAAGGCCATAGCACTTGCATTTTTCCACCTAGAAACCCACATGACCCCTTATTTTTTGCGTCACTAATTGTACTTTGCAATTACAGGCTGAATTTTTGCATAAAGTACACTGCGAAACCAGAAAAAAATTCGAAGTGTGGTGAAATTGAAAAAAAAAACGCATTTCTTTTATTTGGGGGAAATGTGTTTTTACGCCATTCACCCTGGGGTAAAACTGACTTGTTATGCATGTTCCTCAAGTCGTTACGATTAAAACGATAGATAACATGTATAACTTATATTGTATCTGATGGCCTGTAAAAAATTCAAACCGTTGTTAACCAATATACGTTCCTTAAAATCGCTCCATTCCCAGGGTTATAGCACTTTTATCCTTTGGTCTATGGGGCTGTGTAAGGTGTCATTTTTTGCGCCATGATGTGATCTTTCTATCGGTACCTTGATTGCCCATATACGTCTTTTTGATCGCTTTTTATTACATTTTTTCTGGATTTGATGCGACCAAAAATGCGCAATTTTGCACTTTGGGATTTTTTTGCGCTGACGCCGTTTACCGTACGAGATCAGGAATGTGATTAATTAATAGTTCGGGCGATTACGCACGCGGCGATAGCAAACATGTTTATTTATTTATTTATTTGTTTACTTTTATTTAAAACCTGGGAAAAGGGGGGTGATTCAGACTTTTATTAGGGGAGGGGGCTTTTTACTATTAACAACACTTTTTTTTTTTTTTTTACACATATACTAGAAGCCCCCCTGGGGGACTTCTAGTATATACACTTGGATCTCTCATTGAGATCTCTGCAGCATAGATATGCTGCAGAGATCCATGAGATCGGCACTCGTTTGCTTTCGGCTGCTGCAGCCGGAAGTAAACGAGTGCCGAGCCGAGGACGGCGCCATCTTGGACGCGTCCCCGGCCGGCATCAGTAACGGAGATCGCTCCTCCGGGACAAGGTCCCGGAGGAGCGATCTCCCCCACTAGACACCAGGGAAACGTTGCCTCCGGTAATCGGAGGCAGCTGTCAACTTTGACAGCTGCCTCCGATTAGCTAATTAGCGGGCACGGCGATCAGACCGTGCCCGCTAATAGCGGCGGTCCCGGGCTACACGCGGCACCCGGGATCGCGGCACTTCAAAGCGGGGCCGCCGCGCGGCCCCGCTTTGAAGTGCAAGTGAGGACATAGGACGTACCGGTACGTCCTATGTCCTTAAGAGGTTAAAAATCTCAAGTCTGCCAGTACTTATCTGCTGTATGTCCTGCAGGAAGTGGTGTTTTCTTTCTAGTCTGACACTGTGCTCTCTACTGCCACCTCTGTCCATGTCAGGAACTGTCCACAGAAGGAGATGGTTTTTTTTTATGGGGATTTGCTACTATGGACAGTTCCTGTCTCGGACAGAGGTGGCAGCAGAGAGAAGTGTGTCAGACTGGAAGGAATACACCACTTCCTGCAGGACATACACTCACCGGCCACTTTATTAGGTACACCTGTCCAACTGCACATTACCACTTAATTTCTAATCAGCCAGTCACATGGCGGCAACTCATTACGTGCATTTAGGCATGTAGACATGGTCAAGACAATCTCCTGCAGTTTAAACCGAGCATCAGTATGGGGAAGAAAGGTGATTTGAGTGCCTTTGAACGTGGCATGGTTGTTGGTGCCAGAAGGGCTGGTCTGAGTATTTCAGAAACTGCTGATCTACTGGGATTTTCACGCACAACCATCTCTAGGGTTTACAGAGAATGGTCCGAAAAAGAAAAAACATCCAGTGAGCGGCAGTTCTGTGGGAGGAAATGCCTTGTTGATGCCAGAGGTCAGAGGAGAATGGGCAGACTGGTTCGAGCTGATAGAAAGGCAACAGTGACTCAAATAGCCAACCGTTACAACCAAGGTAGGCAGAAGAGCATCTCTGAACGCACAGTACGTCCAACTTTGAGGCAGATGGGCTACAGCAGCAGAAGACCACCCGTTACTAGCATGGTGTACCTAATAAAGTGGCCGGTGAGTGTACATCAGCTAAAAAGTACTGGCAGACTTGAGATTTTTAAATAGATGCAATTTACAAATTAATCTAACTTTTTGAAACCAGTTAATTTGGAAGAGAAAAAAAAGTTGCTGGACAACTCCTTTAAAGTCAGTTTGGAAAATTGGCAATAAACCTGCAGCATATCTACCTCATGTGAACCTACCCTAAGCTAGATTTGCTGGGACTGAACCTGCACTGCCTGAGCCATGACTCTCTTAGATGGCGATATCTCTTTAAATTTGCATAGGGTTTGGTTGTCTGTGGATGAAGAATTGGCGTCCTGATAGACTACTATTGGCAGCATATTAGCTTAGCCGCAGTCTGGAGGCAATAACAATGTGAAGCTTTTTACTCAGCTACTCGCTCCATCTGCCCGGGTGAAAGACACACAGCTTGTATCGGAGAGAGGACATGCGGGATGGCAGAACATCTGTGGCGGATTACAGACATGGATATGTGTGATTTAACATCTGATACTTTCGACTCTGTCCCTGCAGTGAAATAATGCCGGCTGGTATCATTAACAGGAGAGCGGGCACTCAGTGTGACTGTATGTCACCATGGCGGGTGCCAGCAGGTGTGACCATAGATCTATGACTCTGAATGGCAGCAAGCTATAAAGCCGCGGATCTCTGAATCTTCATCGTGCTCGGGCAATAAAGACGAACTCTGCCGAAAGGGACTCTCCAAGGTACCTAATGTTCTTAAGCTCCAGTCTTCGTGTACACCACCCATGGAGTGCGATTGTGTCTAACTTCTAAGACAAGGATGCAGCGATCAGCAAGATTGGTGCCTGACTGATGGCGGGATTGTTAGTGTGGCCATTTAAATATATCGGCCGCACATTCCCTGTTTACATAGGGAGATGTGTGGGCAATAGTGATATATTTTAGTACAGCACCAAATACACTGGTGTCTTGAATTACAAGAATAATGTGTTCTGGGACTGTGCTTGTAATCCAAATCCACTCGTATACCAAATTTTCCCATAAGAAATCACTGAAACTAAGACAATTGGTTCCACACCCCAAAAATTATGATTTTTTTTAATTCTGAATAACATGTAAAACAGATGAAATAAATGAGAAACAGCTGAATATGTGATATAAGTTACTGTCCAGTATAGTAATCAGCATGTGGAGTATAATGTATAGTAAGGGCATAAACCTGGGAAAAACAGCAGCAGTTTGTAGATACAGGATGGAGCTGCAGAGCCCCATAATGCAGTAGCGTAGTACAACAGGCTAGAATAGAGAAGCAGGGCTGCTGTCAGAGGTCTTTGTGGTCACATGACAGCAATGGGGAAGGGGTGTGTGTTCAGCATGGACCAATCAGGAAGTGAGAATCACAGAGCTGTGCAGGAGGACAGAGACAGAAACTTTATATACAGCAGTGTGTATAGCTGAGTGTGAGTGCAGGCACATTATAGCAGGAATGGAGAGGATGGAAAACACAAGGGCTGACAAATCGGCTATGATTTGGGTGGTGAGGGAGACTTCCTGGGTCAGAGTACAGTGCTGTAGACCACCCTGAGCAGACCATACCCCTCCCCCTCTCCCGCTCCCACCCAGTACAGGGAGCTTTTAAACCAAGTTACTACCTTGAAAAACTGTGAGCTCTTCTTGCAATACTTTCTCAATCCAAGTTACTCTTAAACCGTGGTACCACTGTATGTGATTTCACGCTGATCGCTGATAATTTTACACAGGGCAATTATCGCCCTAAGGAGCATTTCTAGCAACCCTTCTTGACGATAATCGGCCTGTGTAAAAGGGCCTGAACGCTTATTCTGCAGCTACAGCTTTTGCTGGACAAGGCACATAAGTATCTAAAACACTTTGTACTACAACGAATACGGACAACTTCACGGAACGTGTGAATAAGGCCTGAGTGTCCTATTAGACAAAGCGATTTTTAATGATTAACGATCGCAAACGAGAGCTACTTGAAATGATTCACCATATTGCACAGAACGATACTCATTAAACAATACTACGTTCGTTTACTTCATCTGATCCCAGCAAAAGGGCGAACTCTGTGGAATTACACTGAACGATCAGCGGATGACTTACAGATTTTGGTGTCAGTACAAAATCAGCGATAACCGACCCATGAAGGATTTCTAATTGATCTTTGCCTGCATTTACACAAAAAGATTATAGTTTATATTTGAATGATATAACTATCTTCTGCACGATAATCGTCACGCAATCTGCAAAAATTTGTCCATAGTACATCTGTACAGTGATCATTGGTGCGGCATATCGACTTATGGCCAACTAACTATGATTTATACAGCTGCGCAAAAGGCGTGATCAGCTGATCAGACACAGACAACGTTTTTAGACTAGCGCTATGCTTAATTTTCACCAATTTTATAGCACATTCATTTTTATGTTCTCTGAATGTGAGCGCTTGGTATTTGACTCCTTGCGGCTGTAGAGATTGGATGAGTAGGGCATCTTAGGCCTGCATCCAACTTCTACAGCCGAGGGGAGTCAAATGCCAAGTGTTCGGGTTCAGAGAGCTTTGCTGAACCCTAAACCGTTTGGCCTTTTCATATTTCATGACTTGTTATGGAAGTAGATGTTGGGCATCCCAGCACAGAACTGGTTAGTTAGGTGTATAGTACAAGCTCTGGGCCGGCTGCCAGTGTACACATCCCTGGTGCTCAGCTGAGGTAAGAATGAGATTTTCCAGGTGTTTTTCTTACCTGTGTCCCCGCTGGAGTGATCAAGGTGACTTTACAGGGCGAGGTCACAGTGTCGCCCGTTTATGTGTAGACAAATGTCTATTTAATCTCACTACAAATTTCTTGACCTCCTTACACCTTATAATTACAACTCAGGCCCTTAGGGTGTTCTATGAAAGGGGTGTCTCGTAGACGCTGAGTTACCTCCTTTTATTACAGTGTCCTAAGGAAGTCTATGTTAAGTAGTTTTTTTTAATTTTGCTTCATATTTTATGACCGAACTCGAAATCCTCAGCACTAGGGATGGTCCGAACCGAGTTCGGATCGGGTTCTTACGAACCCGAACCCTCGGTAATGATTCCCGCTGTCTCCCCGCTCCGTGCAGCGGGCGGATCCAGCGGGAGGACCGCCTGGAAAAATGGGATACAGCCATAGCCATAGGCTGTATCCCATTTTTCCAGGCGGTCTTCCCGCTGGATCCGCCCGCTGCACGGAGCGGGCAGACAGCGGGAATCCGATGCCGAGCGTTCGGGTTCGTCCGAACCCGAACCTCGGCGGGTTCGGACCATCCCTACTCAGCACATATCTTAAGTTAGCATTTAAAACAAATGTACCATCAAGTACATCGCTGTGGGATTTTTACATTAACGAACTGACACCTGCGCACAACACTGGTCTATTCCCGAGCACCGGCCTGTGCTGGAGTACTGGGGACAGGCCCACAGGATCTCTTCCCCCCCCCCTCCCCCCTTCCCTCTCCGATGTGGTTTCATTAGACTTAATGGTGCCGCGTCATAGAGGGGAGGGGGTTTCGTAACACATGGGACCAGCCCCAGTTTTCTGGGGCGGGACGGTGCTCGGGAATAGACCAACACCGTGTCCGGGAACTGGACGTCAGTTCAAAAAAAGTACCACGCCACCGACATCCCTGTGCCGGAGCTGATCCATTAATGTAAAAAACCCAAACCAATATACCTAATGCTACACTCGCTTTAAAGGGGTTATCCAAGCTTTTTTTGTGCCCCATCAGGTAATGCAGAGGTTCCCACACAAGTCAAACGTTGGCCATACCAACTGACTTAGGTTGGGGGTGGAAAACCTTTGGCCCTCTAGCCGTTGCAAAACTACAGTTCCTATTTTGCTGCACATCGGGCTGAAGAGCCAAAGGTTTCCCATCCCTGGTCTAAAGTGTATGGGGCCTCCCAACGTCACATAGAAAACGATCAGCCATGTTGGATTTGAGTTGCCTGAGTTTTTTGATAAGCCATTAAAACAGTCTGGATGTTGGTTACACCTCCATTCTTCGTTGAGAACACAGGAACATTCAGCTGTGCCATAAGTTTATGTATATGAGGAGAGTGGGGAAGATAGCTATTGGATCTCTACCTTGTAGCACAGAGGGGGCTCTCAAGGCTTCAATAACAGCAGTGAGAGCCTGAAACGTGTTTTGTCTCCACAATTAAGGGTTAATCTGACAAAACCATACCATAAAAAAAAAAAAAAAATCTTTTGAAAGACAAAAGTATGCAGGAGTCGCTGTCATAAAAACTTTTTGCCATGTCATCAGGCATATCAAAAGTTATTGATCGCAGATGTCTGTTTGGCTAGACCTGCTTTGATCAGGAGATATAGCTGGGGGAGAGCGGTGGCCGTGCTGTCCACTCCCCTGCTGTATCTCCTGATCCGCTAATTCTGACAATATAAGTCTATGAAGCTACATAGTTGGAATTATCGAGCGGCCGGGGAGTGAATGGCACGGCTGTCTCGCTCTCCACGGCTAAATCTTCTGGTTGCAGCGAGTGTGAGCAATGGGACCCTCTCAAATAAATAACTTGATATGTCAATAGTTATTTTTAATGACAGGTACTCTTTAAAAGGAATCTGTCACTAGAGTTATGCTGCCTTAAATGAGGGCAACATGCAAAACTAGTGACAGAAATGCTGAACAGATAGGTGTATTACTTACATCATTCTGTTCAGCTGTTCTCCTAATATGCAGGAGAATAGGATTCTTGCCACACCCCTTCCCCCCCCCCCTCACACTCCAGCTGCTGATTGACAGTTGCCTATATATAGCATGGATAGATAATTGCCAACTAGTAGCTGATGAGCGGAGTTTTCTGGTTCTTATGAATATCCAGGACTGCTGGGCTCATGCACATAATGGAGAGGACTACTTATTTTCCATGTTATTCTGGAGGATATTTCTGGATCAGCTGCACAGAACAATGTAAATGATACATCATTCTATTCAGCTTTTCTGTCACTAGTTTATGCTACCGTGAGATAGGACAGCATAATCCTACTGAGAGTCTCTTTAAGGAATTGCAGTCCGAACGGGACCCGTGAACATGTTTTCCTAATATTTTTAGTGCGTAAAATGTGAATTGTACAGTGAGTACTGACACCCAGTAAGATTATTGGAAATAATTGTGAGGCTAGGGATGGTATAGATTTGTGAGACCACCCATTATGGGCACTAGTGATTGGTGGTCGGATGACTATTATAACTCGGGAATGGCTGACTAAGACCTCACACAGAGGCTGAGCACCTCTTTATATGGCTGAGTAATTGCTCCTTGCAGCCTGTGTCTATGTAGATTATAGTCTGAGGTTTCACCCGTTCTCCTGGGTTATGTAATAAGCGGCCCTTTGAGAGCCGCTGCCAGGTGCAGCGTGTTGTGACAGTCACAGGACGGATGGATCTGTATTAATAAGGTTCTTCTAGTTCCCTCCTAGCTATTGTTTCCCGTGATTCTTCTTCTTTTTGGCTGAGCAGGTATTCCGTCGGTTATCATCGGCTCTTGTCTAGTACATTTCTCATTATTGACTTTTACGCCTATATTGTTCTATTCGATGAGTTTGCATGTAGTTCACGTCCCGAGACAATTTAGAGATTAATTCCAGCAACAGCCCCGCAGGCTATAGTCTGTACGTATGGAGGATTATAGGAGGGATTGGTCTCTGAGAATTGTGCGTCTAAAGATCAGCAGAGAAAGGATGAAGCCATTCGCTTTCTGTAAGGATAATGCACTCCGACATTTTATAGCTGTTTTCTATAGAGGTGCATATGCCTTACCCTTAAAGGGGTATTCCCATCTCAGCTAACATTAGTTATCCTTTTAGGATTTGTCAAATTGAAAAAGGACTCTGGCTAAATGTAAAAAATCACAGTGGGAACCTAATAAAACAGTGATACTTACCTGTCCCCATGCCCCTACAGTGCAGCTCTACTGCTTACGTTTCTCACCAGTCTCCTGGATCTCCTGGTCCTGTGATATTAGGACCCAGCACAGAAACACCCACTCTGCCAGTCAGTCACTGGGACGGGACACCTCTACAGTCACTGGCTGAGCAGGTAGTTCCTGCAAGGTCGTAACAACACAGGAAGCTGGGAGAAATAGGAGACCAGAGGGTGACAGTGAGTGGTGGTGCTGTGGGGCATAGAGACTGGTAAGTATCCCTTGATTATTATCGTCCCACCACCCCCCTGCCTTCCCCTTTAAACTGGCCATTAGAGATGAGCGAAGTTTGAGTACCAAACCCGGACTCTTACCATTTGATGGCTGAAGAGGGTGGATATGCTGTATTCATGTATTCTAGGACTCCCTAGGGCTGCATCCAACTTCCTCAGCCACCAGTAAACAAAAGCACACACATCTTTACTGGCCATACATTTTAGACAGCTGTTGTCCCGCTGTCAGCTCTTGATCCTTATTCCCCCATATGTGTTCATGTCTTCTAAATAGGAAGAAGGGATAAAGACAGTGTCAGAAACCCCTGATGGCTTTTTCTTCTGATGACAAAGGGTTCAGATCTGTTGAAGTTCAACATTCTCAACAGTTTTCTACCCTGACCTCTGTCATCAGGGGAGTGTCAGAGGTCTCCATACATTGTAAGGGTATAAACCCACACACCGTATACGCAGCGTATTTACTGCTGCAATACGCACAAATACGCAGCTGATTAGATCTAAATAACTGAACACAGCATCAAATCTGCACCATCAAATCTGCTGCGTATTTGTTGCGTATCTGCTGCGTATATGGTGTATGGGTTTGTACCCTAAGAGTGCTTGGCCTATCGTGGCTTTGATAGACTTTGTGTATGGCCAGCTTATGACTAGGCCTACATGAAATGTTGCATTAGAGTCATGTGATGCGATGACGTGCGAGTCATGAATGACCTACTGTAGTGAGTATATGGAAAGAGAGGGCCCTGAACCCACACGTGGTTAGCACTGTTACTGTACAGAGTGTATATAAACTATATAGAATAAACCAATTTTCGTTACTTGGCCTGACTATTTATTTATATTCTTTGGGGGAGATTTATCAAACTTGGTGTAAAGTGAAACTGGCTCAGTTGCCCCTAGCAACCAATCAGATTCCACCTTTCATTTTCCAAAGAGTCTGTGAGGAATGAAAGGTGGAATCTGGTTGCTAGGGGCAACTGGGCCAGTTTCGCTTTACACCATGTTTGATAAATCTCTTGTGTCTTTCCCTTGGATTGTGCAGTCCTGGCCCGGGTGGTTTTGCATCATATTCTTACTGTATAATAATCTGCTGCTTGTGCAATACCCAGCATCGAGCGGAGACAAGTCAGCAATCCAGCTGTAAGGACCCAGCGCCACTAATAAATGTCGCTATGCTTGTACAGGGAAATATATAAGGTTTTTAGGTGCTTTTTCTTGCTGTCTTGATGTGTTTTTACTATACCAGGAGTAAGTGATATATCTCCAGCCTCAATACAGGCGTTTGATTTGTGCATTAGAAAAGTTGTCTGGGAGGATATATTATTTAGTGAGTAACAGAAAAAATAATAAGGATATATAAATAAAGGATACTCACCCCTCCCACCCCTATGCTGCAGGTGTTCCAACACTGCTGTGGTCCCTGCTGATCTCCACTCCCTGATCCTATCTTGACACAGGAAGTGCTTTTTCAGCCAATCACGGCCTCTAGCAGTGACCCACCTCAGCCAGTGATTGGGCAGATTGAGCATTCTTTGTGTTGAAATGAAGATCTATAAGCGCAGATTAGCGGGGAGTGGAGGCGACGCCTGAACAGCAGCAGCAGTAGAGGATTGATGAGGTTAGTAATACTTAAAGGGGTATTCTGGTGACATTATTTTTTTTCTTTCAAATTAAAGGGGTTGCCCAGCAGAAATTTTTTTCTTTCAAATCAACTGGTGTCAGAAAGTTATATAGATTTGTAATTTACTTCTATTAAAAAAAATCTCAAGTCTTCCTATACTTATTGCAAAAGAACACTGCAGAGACACCATCACATGTCTCGACGTCAGTGAACTAGCCAGACCTTCCCTCCGGGAAGGAACAACCAAGCCAAAGCGTTCTCCAGTCAAGGAAACCACCTCAGCAAGGTATCCATCCACAGACAGCTGTTTCGGGGTTTTTGCCCCTCATCAGTGTGGAGTAGGTTTCTGGCTAGTGGGAGCAATGACTAGTAAGTGCATGCAAAAGGACGCTGGTTGACCTCAGGGAGATCAACCAAAACACCGCAGAGACACCATCACGTGTCTCAACGTCAGTGTATTCTAGAACATTGCCCCCTGGGAAATCGAATATGCAAAAGAACACTGCAGAGACACCATCACATGTCTCGACGTCAGTGAACTAGCCAGACCTTCCCTCCGGGAAGGAACAACCAAGCCAAAGCGTTCTCCAGTCAAGGAAACCACCTCAGCAAGGTATCCATCCACAGACAGCTGTTTCGGGGTTTTTGCCCCTCATCAGTGTGGAGTAGGTTTCTGGCTAGTGGGAGCAATGACTAGTAAGTGCATGCAAAAGGACGCTGGTTGACCTCAGGGAGATCAACCAAAACACCGCAGAGACACCATCACGTGTCTCAACGTCAGTGTATTCTAGAACATTGCCCCCTGGGAAATCGAATATGCAAAAGAACACTGCAGAGACACCATCACATGTCTCGACGTCAGTGAACTAGCCAGACCTTCCCTCCGGGAAGGAACAACCAAGCCAAAGCGTTCTCCAGTCAAGGAAACCACCTCAGCAAGGTATCCATCCACAGACAGCTGTTTCGGGGTTTTTGCCCCTCATCAGTGTGGAGTAGGTTTCTGGCTAGTGGGAGCAATGACTAGTAAGTGCATGCAAAAGGACGCTGGTTGACCTCAGGGAGATCAACCAAAACACCGCAGAGACACCATCACGTGTCTCAACGTCAGTGTATTCTAGAACATTGCCCCCTGGGAAATCGAATATGCAAAAGAACACTGCAGAGACACCATCACATGTCTCGACGTCAGTGAACTAGCCAGACCTTCCCTCCGGGAAGGAACAACCAAGCCAAAGCGTTCTCCAGTCAAGGAAACCACCTCAGCAAGGTATCCATCCACAGACAGCTGTTTCGGGGTTTTTGCCCCTCATCAGTGTGGAGTAGGTTTCTGGCTAGTGGGAGCAATGACTAGTAAGTGCATGCAAAAGGACGCTGGTTGACCTCAGGGAGATCAACCAAAACACCGCAGAGACACCATCACGTGTCTCAACGTCAGTGTATTCTAGAACATTGCCCCCTGGGAAATCGAATATGCAAAAGAACACTGCAGAGACACCATCACATGTCTCGACGTCAGTGAACTAGCCAGACCTTCCCTCCGGGAAGGAACAACCAAGCCAAAGCGTTCTCCAGTCAAGGAAACCACCTCAGCAAGGTATCCATCCACAGACAGCTGTTTCGGGGTTTTTGCCCCTCATCAGTGTGGAGTAGGTTTCTGGCTAGTGGGAGCAATGACTAGTAAGTGCATGCAAAAGGACGCTGGTTGACCTCAGGGAGATCAACCAAAACACCGCAGAGACACCATCACGTGTCTCAACGTCAGTGTATTCTAGAACATTGCCCCCTGGGAAATCGAATATGCAAAAGAACACTGCAGAGACACCATCACATGTCTCGACGTCAGTGAACTAGCCAGACCTTCCCTCCGGGAAGGAACAACCAAGCCAAAGCGTTCTCCAGTCAAGGAAACCACCTCAGCAAGGTATCCATCCACAGACAGCTGTTTCGGGGTTTTTGCCCCTCATCAGTGTGGAGTAGGTTTCTGGCTAGTGGGAGCAATGACTAGTAAGTGCATGCAAAAGGACGCTGGTTGACCTCAGGGAGATCAACCAAAACACCGCAGAGACACCATCACGTGTCTCAACGTCAGTGTATTCTAGAACATTGCCCCCTGGGAAATCGAATATGCAAAAGAACACTGCAGAGACACCATCACATGTCTCGACGTCAGTGAACTAGCCAGACCTTCCCTCCGGGAAGGAACAACCAAGCCAAAGCGTTCTCCAGTCAAGGAAACCACCTCAGCAAGGTATCCATCCACAGACAGCTGTTTCGGGGTTTTTGCCCCTCATCAGTGTGGAGTAGGTTTCTGGCTAGTGGGAGCAATGACTAGTAAGTGCATGCAAAAGGACGCTGGTTGACCTCAGGGAGATCAACCAAAACACCGCAGAGACACCATCACGTGTCTCAACGTCAGTGTATTCTAGAACATTGCCCCCTGGGAAATCGAATATGCAAAAGAACACTGCAGAGACACCATCACATGTCTCGACGTCAGTGAACTAGCCAGACCTTCCCTCCGGGAAGGAACAACCAAGCCAAAGCGTTCTCCAGTCAAGGAAACCACCTCAGCAAGGTATCCATCCACAGACAGCTGTTTCGGGGTTTTTGCCCCTCATCAGTGTGGAGTAGGTTTCTGGCTAGTGGGAGCAATGACTAGTAAGTGCATGCAAAAGGACGCTGGTTGACCTCAGGGAGATCAACCAAAACACCGCAGAGACACCATCACGTGTCTCAACGTCAGTGTATTCTAGAACATTGCCCCCTGGGAAATCGAATATGCAAAAGAACACTGCAGAGACACCATCACATGTCTCGACGTCAGTGAACTAGCCAGACCTTCCCTCCGGGAAGGAACAACCAAGCCAAAGCGTTCTCCAGTCAAGGAAACCACCTCAGCAAGGTATCCATCCACAGACAGCTGTTTCGGGGTTTTTGCCCCTCATCAGTGTGGAGTAGGTTTCTGGCTAGTGGGAGCAATGACTAGTAAGTGCATGCAAAAGGACGCTGGGCAAAAACCCCGAAACAGCTGTCTGTGGATGGATACCTTGCTGAGGTGGTTTCCTTGACTGGAGAACGCTTTGGCTTGGTTGTTCCTTCCCGGAGGGAAGGTCTGGCTAGTTCACTGACGTCGAGACATGTGATGGTGTCTCTGCAGTGTTCTTTTGCATATTCGATTTCCCAGGGGGCAATGTTCTAGAATACACTGACGTTGAGACACGTGATGGTGTCTCTGCGGTGTTTTGGTTGATCTCCCTGAGGTCAACCAGCGTCCTTTTGCATGCACTTACTAGTCATTGCTCCCACTAGCCAGAAACCTACTCCACACTGATGAGGGGCAAAAACCCCGAAACAGCTGTCTGTGGATGGATACCTTGCTGAGGTGGTTTCCTTGACTGGAGAACGCTTTGGCTTGGTTGTTCCTTCCCGGAGGGAAGGTCTGGCTAGTTCACTGACGTCGAGACATGTGATGGTGTCTCTGCAGTGTTCTTTTGCATATTCGATTTCCCAGGGGGCAATGTTCTAGAATACACTGACGTTGAGACACGTGATGGTGTCTCTGCGGTGTTTTGGTTGATCTCCCTGAGGTCAACCAGCGTCCTTTTGCATGCACTTACTAGTCATTGCTCCCACTAGCCAGAAACCTACTCCACACTGATGAGGGGCAAAAACCCCGAAACAGCTGTCTGTGGATGGATACCTTGCTGAGGTGGTTTCCTTGACTGGAGAACGCTTTGGCTTGGTTGTTCCTTCCCGGAGGGAAGGTCTGGCTAGTTCACTGACGTCGAGACATGTGATGGTGTCTCTGCAGTGTTCTTTTGCATATTCGATTTCCCAGGGGGCAATGTTCTAGAATACACTGACGTTGAGACACGTGATGGTGTCTCTGCGGTGTTTTGGTTGATCTCCCTGAGGTCAACCAGCGTCCTTTTGCATGCACTTACTAGTCATTGCTCCCACTAGCCAGAAACCTACTCCACACTGATGAGGGGCAAAAACCCCGAAACAGCTGTCTGTGGATGGATACCTTGCTGAGGTGGTTTCCTTGACTGGAGAACGCTTTGGCTTGGTTGTTCCTTCCCGGAGGGAAGGTCTGGCTAGTTCACTGACGTCGAGACATGTGATGGTGTCTCTGCAGTGTTCTTTTGCATATTCGATTTCCCAGGGGGCAATGTTCTAGAATACACTGACGTTGAGACACGTGATGGTGTCTCTGCGGTGTTTTGGTTGATCTCCCTGAGGTCAACCAGCGTCCTTTTGCATGCACTTACTAGTCATTGCTCCCACTAGCCAGAAACCTACTCCACACTGATGAGGGGCAAAAACCCCGAAACAGCTGTCTGTGGATGGATACCTTGCTGAGGTGGTTTCCTTGACTGGAGAACGCTTTGGCTTGGTTGTTCCTTCCCGGAGGGAAGGTCTGGCTAGTTCACTGACGTCGAGACATGTGATGGTGTCTCTGCAGTGTTCTTTTGCATATTCGATTTCCCAGGGGGCAATGTTCTAGAATACACTGACGTTGAGACACGTGATGGTGTCTCTGCGGTGTTTTGGTTGATCTCCCTGAGGTCAACCAGCGTCCTTTTGCATGCACTTACTAGTCATTGCTCCCACTAGCCAGAAACCTACTCCACACTGATGAGGGGCAAAAACCCCGAAACAGCTGTCTGTGGATGGATACCTTGCTGAGGTGGTTTCCTTGACTGGAGAACGCTTTGACTTGGTTGTTCCTTCCCGGAGGGAAGGTCTGGCTAGTTCACTGACGTCGAGACATGTGATGGTGTCTCTGCAGTGTTCTTTTGCATATTCGATTTCCCAGGGGGCAATGTTCTAGAATACACTGACGTTGAGACACGTGATGGTGTCTCTGCGGTGTTTTGGTTGATCTCCCTGAGGTCAACCAGCGTCCTTTTGCATGCACTTACTAGTCATTGCTCCCACTAGCCAGAAACCTACTCCACACTGATGAGGGGCAAAAACCCCGAAACAGCTGTCTGTGGATGGATACCTTGCTGAGGTGGTTTCCTTGACTGGAGAACGCTTTGGCTTGGTTGTTCCTTCCCGGAGGGAAGGTCTGGCTAGTTCACTGACGTCGAGACATGTGATGGTGTCTCTGCAGTGTTCTTTTGCATATTCGATTTCCCAGGGGGCAATGTTCTAGAATACACTGACGTTGAGACACGTGATGGTGTCTCTGCGGTGTTTTGGTTGATCTCCCTGAGGTCAACCAGCGTCCTTTTGCATGCACTTACTAGTCATTGCTCCCACTAGCCAGAAACCTACTCCACACTGATGAGGGGCAAAAACCCCGAAACAGCTGTCTGTGGATGGATACCTTGCTGAGGTGGTTTCCTTGACTGGAGAACGCTTTGGCTTGGTTGTTCCTTCCCGGAGGGAAGGTCTGGCTAGTTCACTGACGTCGAGACATGTGATGGTGTCTCTGCAGTGTTCTTTTGCATATTCCTATACTTATTAGCTGCTGTATGTCCTACAGGAAATGTTTTATTTTCAGTCTGACACAGTGCTCTCTGTTGACATCTCTGGCCGAGACAGGAACTGTCCAAAGCAGGAGAGGTTTTCTATGGGGATTCATAGAAAACCGAGACAGAGTTCCTGTCTTGGCCAGAGATGGCAGCAGAGAGCACTGTGTCAGACTGAAAATAAAACATTTCCTGCAGGACATACAGCAGCTAATAAGTATGGGAAGACTTGAAATTTTTTAATAAAAGTAAATTACAAATCTGTATAACTTTCTGATATCAGTTGATTTGTAAGAAAAAGATTTTTGCTGGACAACCCCTTTTACTGGTGTCAGAAAGTTTTATATAGATTTGTAATTAACCTTTAATTTAAAATCTCATGTCTTCCAGTACCTATTAGCTGCTGCATGCCCTGCAGGAAGTGGTGTATTCTTTCCTGTCTGACACAGTGCTCTCTGCTGCCACCACTGCCCATGTCAGGAACTGTCCAGAGCAGTTACTGTAACTCAAAACATGGCATATTTGTATAGCACCAGTATATTCCAGTGCTGTACAGCGCTTGTCATCCCTTACATCAGCCCCTGTCCCTAAGTTCTAGAGGTACATAGAGAACATACTGAAGAAATAAGAAATTACACCATCCTTACCTTGCCCGGTCCATTGTTGCCCCAGTTCCTCTGTTAGGGCCCATTCACACTATGGAATCGGCACCAAAACTCCCCGCGTGCAGACTCTGTGCCGAATCCCGCCATCTATCTCTTTCAATGCGAGACCACGTGTGCTTCCACTCTCTGTGCCTCTCCGCTCAAAGAATTGACATTCCGTAGTGTGAACAGGCCCTAACACATTGTACCAGCTCTGCTGACGCTGTTCAGGCCGCAGTATGTTGTCATCATTCATACGTCAGTGCTGGATCAGGTGAGGTGAGTATGGTGAAGTTTCTTCTTATACAGCCATAACAGGCTGTATTGTAGTTTTTTAACTAAATCATAATGTCTCTTTAACCTATCAGACTGTGTTTGGAGCGTGGGAGGAAACCCACACAGTCTCCATGCAGATGTTGGCCTTGGTAGGTCTGAGCAAAATAAAATAGACGGTCTCTTTTCATGGAAATGAATGCGCATTACAGAATATTTCAGCTGTTTTTGTGAGAATAGTGGCGGATTCCTTTCTCTTTCTCTCGGCTGGGCTCGAATCACGAGGCCAAATATACTTATCTATTTTGCATGAGCTCCTCAGAAGGCAGCCGGTGACAGCACGTCCAGGAAGCCTGCCGAGGCAGCCGCATTGTCCTGGATATGGCGAGATCTGTTTAATTAGTCCTGGAGGGATTTATAGCGGGCATGATGATATGTGCCAGGGCGGGCACTGAGGATTTTGTTCAAGTAAATTATTTGATCTGTATATTCTAATTATGTTGGGCTGTGGATGGTGTATTGTAGTAGAGACTGACAGCAGCTGTGATCCTAGGTTTTACAGCCCAGATGATGCTTAAGGGGTACTGTGGTGGAAAAAAAAATTACCTTTCAGATCAACTGGTGTCAGAAAAGGTACTTAGATTTGTAATTTACTTCTATTTAAAAATCTGAATTCTTGCTGTACTTATCAGCTACTGTATGCCCTGCAGGAAGTGGTGTGTTTTTCCCTGTCTGACACATTGCTCTCTGCTGCCACCTCTGTCCAAATTATGACAGGTTTTCTACGAGGTTTTGCTACTGCCCTGGACAGTTACATGGACAGAGGTGGCAGCAGAGCACTGTGTCAGACTGGAAAGAATACACCACTTCCTGTAGCACATACAGCAGCTGATAAGTACTGGAAGATTGGAGATTTTTAAATAGAATAAATCCGGACGGGTCACGGAGATCTCAGCCGCTGCAGCCCGGTGCACGCGCTGAGAGATGAGTCCAACGCTCATAGAGAATGACGGAGAGTCCAGCGCTCCGTCATTCTCTATGAGCGTTGGACTCGTCTCTCGCGCGCCGGCTGCAGCGGCTGAGATCTCTGTGACCCGACCGGATCCAGAAGCGGGATCAGGTGACTATAGGGGCCTGTAGCGGGGTCGGGAGCCTGTCACCCTGACCCGGGGGGTGACAGGTTCCCTTTAATGAAAAAAACAACAAACTTTTGGCATGTCAAAAGTTTCAGTCGGTCAGGGTCTGAGCGTTCAGACTGCTACCGATTGGGAGAATGAGCCGGAGAGGTCGCGCTCAGCACATTTCTCTCCCAGCTAAGCGTTATGACTACATGATATGACATTACATGTGTGCTAAATCCGCAGCATGTGAGGTAAGTGTGAACATACCCTAAATGTTGTCTTCATCAATCTGGACACAAAGCCTGATAACAGGCTGGCACTTGGGGTCCTTTTTACGTGGCCCAATGTGGGATGACTCTCCTGTCAATCTGTGTGATTGCTTTTAAAAGGCACAATAAATTGAGAAGCTGGGCCACATGAACGATCACTGTGTCTTTCATGCGGCCATTTATAGAAGTCCAGCAATGTTTAAAATCTGGCAGGGGGGAAATTGATTACAAGTACGGACTTGCCTCTCCCCGTGCCCACTGTGAGCAGCGAGACCGGCTTCCGGAAGTCTGTTTTGCCGGAGTTGTGTTGACTCCACAGTAAAAGGCCTTTCCCGGCTGATGGACTGGCCGTTCAGCCAATCAGTGACTGGAGCAACGTCCTGCCCCAGACACTGACTGGCTGGGCGTCCAGTCCATCAGCCGGGTTGTAACATGTCAGCCCCAGAGATCTCAGAGCCCAGCGGGGGTCCCGTGGCTGGTCCCGCTACTCACCACGGGCACAGGGAGAGGTGAGTTTGTTCTTGTAATCAATTTCCCCCCTACCCCTGCCGGACTTCTCCCTTAATTATATTGGGGGAGATTTATCAAACATGGTGTAAAGTGAAACTGGCTCAGTTGCCCCTAGCAACCAATCAGATTCCACCTTTAATTCCTCACAGACTCTTTGGAAAATGAAAGGTGGAATCTGATTGGTTGCTAGGGGCAACTGAGCCAGTTTCACTTTACACCATGTTTGATAAATCTCCCCCATTGTTTAAATAGGGAGATGTGTGGCAGATATTGATAAATTTTACCACCTGCCCGTTTTCACTCTCCGCAGGCGATCGCCGATTATCGGGTGAAGTAGGGTTCCTAGCAACGGCTGTGTTAAAGGATCTTGAGGCCCTTTTCACATATAGGTGGTCCAGTTACCTTTGGTGCGGTAGCAAATCGCGGGAAGGAAAGTGACATTTGAACTGATCCTATTCATTTGAATGGGATAATTTAAACTATCCAGCGCTTGTACTCCACTTGTCAGCTATGGAGCCGCCAACGTTTCCGATCTCTTAACTAGGAAGCATTTTCTTGCCCTATAGAGAGTGATTGGATTGCAAACCACGGGGACGATCATGGGTCCATTCTTGCGATCGGTGGGGGTACCAGCTGCAGCGATCCAGAGCGATCAGCTTGATGACCTCTATCCTATGAGAGGGGAGAACCCCTTTATGCTGAGCTTAGGAGGGGGGGGAGTACTGAGGAGTAGGAGAAATGAGAAACTCCGGGGGAGGAGGGGTATAATGCAGAGTGTGGGGGAATCCCGCTCGGAGGGGTGTGACGTGGCATCTGTACCATTAGAATATCTTGTTATAAAATATTTCTCCTCTTCAGGACGGTAGCGTTCTTCTAGATTTTAATAATAATGAGGGAAAGAAGATAGGGGCGCGGTGTCTCCGCTGCAGTATTGTAGTACGGTGCAGGTGTTATTGTATACCTGCAGGCTGCCAGTGCCAGGGCGGCTTGTTATTACATGTATATGGGAGGCGCCGGCCTCATGCGGGCACAGGTTGGTCCGGGATCCTGGAAGCCATAGTTAAGCAATGTCACATTAACATTCTTGAAAACCTGAAGAACAGCATTGGGAAGCCCTGTCACCCATCTCCATCAGGAAGCTTCACTCCTCGTCATAGATTAGTGCCGGCATCTCTGCTGCTCTCCCCGCTAAGATCCGCGCACGCGTGTGTGTGGTATGTGAAACATGTATGACCACTAAATCCAGCGGATCTCCGCTCATCACCTGCTTATATGTCTGTATTCTCTGTGAGATGAAGACATTCCTTTGTGGTAATATAAATTCTTTATTGCTATTTTTTAACCAATTAAAACCAGATGCTGATACAGATTTTTTTTTTTTTTCTGTTTGTAAATATTTTTTTTTTATTCGTTATTTTTTTTTCTTAAGTTCATGAGGGCAGCCATCTTGCCTGAGTTGTTAATAGCATTCAGAAATTTCTTTTACAGCAGCCACATAGACCAAACCAATTATTAATTAATTAATTCTATGGAATGTTCTATGGAGTGTTGTGGGCATGCTCTGGTAAAGGGATGGGAAGAAGATGAGCTGTGACCATCCCCTATAGCTGGTGTAGGGAACCTTGGCTTTCCAACTGTTGCAAACAGGGCTGTGGAATCGGTAAGCCGCAGCTCCAACTCCGACTCCGACTTCTGAATTTTATTAGGACCAACTCCGACTCCTGCTCCTTCATAAATGGCCAGTCATATACCAGGGGGGTTATTTATCACACTGGCTCAGCAGCTTCTCCCTAATGTCCTACATGATCCTGGGGCGACTTCTGAGGGAATAAGGAAACGTAGAAAGCAGCTTCTCCTGTGTGTGCAGTGGATGCAGCCAGTCTCCAGCCTCCATGTCCTGAACTACTCACAACTAGACTAGATGGAGCAGGTGGTCTTTTCTAGTTGACAGTCTTCTATGTTTCTAACCATTCACCATACTTAAAGAAACACTGCTAACAATGCCAGATAGCTGTAATATACAGGTCAGCCATAGTGATATAGAGAGGGGTCACGCATATAGAAGGTCTCTGTGGGGGCACGCAATGGCACACACACATAGCCTGCTGCAGCCATAGCATACACACACACACCCACACAGCCTGCTGCAGCCATAGCACACACACACAGCCTGCTGCAGCCATAGCACGCACACATAGCTTGCTGCAGCCATAGCGCACACCACACACACACACAGACTGCTGCGGCCATAGCACACATATACACAGCCTGCTGCAGCCATAGTGTGCACACACACACACAGCTTTCTGCAGCCATAGCACACATACACACAGCCTGCTGCAGCCATAGCGCACACACAGCCTGCTGTAGTCATAGCACACACACAGCCTACTGCAGCCATAGCACACACAGCCTACTGCAGCCATTGCACGCGCACACACACACACACACACACACACACACACACACAGCTGCAGCCATAGAACACTAAAAAAAACCACACGATCTTCTCCCAGAGAGAAATCACCACACTTAGGCAGAGGTTACTGCTACACTACTTATTTCTTCTCCTCCTCCTCTATATTACACAGGATATCTTCATATTACACTGCTGCTCATATACAGTCCTCCAGCATCCAGGAAGAGAACAGCACAGATCTCCCCCCACACAATGGACTCTTCCAGCTCAGAAACAAACTGCCAAATAGTGACCGACAACTTTTCCATGACCACCCTTATGTAATAGGGCCAGTGTCCTATTAGAATGTTGCTCATAATATATATTCATGAGCAAAACTTGTAAAATTCATATCAAAATGGAATTTTTTTTCCAACACAGACTCCACAGCCCTGGTTGCAAAACTAAAATTCCCATCATGCCTGGACAGCCAAAGCTAAAGCTATGATCTAATACTGATGCATTTCGGAATATCTCTGACTAGTCGTATGTAGTGTGCGGTCCACATTATTATTATTATTATTATTATTATTATTATTATTATTATTATCATTATTTATTTATAAAGCGCCCTTAGTTCCAGAGCGCTATACAATAGATAGGCAACAGGCAGGAACAATACAAGATCAGAAAACATTACATGATGGCAAAAGACAGACTGGTACATGGGGGAAGAGGACCCTGCCTGCGGGGGCTTACAATCTATAGGGTATAGGGAGAGAAACAGGAGGTAAAGTGCAGCCAGTCAAGTGTGATGCAGAGTTATTGTATGTTGTAGCCTAGTTTGAAGAGGTGGGTTTTCAGGTTACTTTTGAAGGACTTGATGGTGGATGAGAGACGGATGTGTCGGGGTAGCGAGTTCCAGAGTATGGGGGAGGCTCAGGCAAAGTCTTGGAGGCGGTTGTGCGAGGTACGAAGAAGGGGGGAGCGCAGACGGAGGTCACTGGAGGATCGAAGGTTGCGTGAGGGACGGTAGCGGGATATCAGGGCAGAGATGTACGGAGGGGACGGGTTGTGGATTGCCTTGTATGTCATGGTCAACAATTTAAAGTGAATACGTTGGGCAATGGGGAGCCAGTGGAGATTTTGGCAGAGGGGAGAGGCTGAGGCAAAGCGAGGGGAAAGGTGGATTAGTCGGGCGGCAGAGTTAAGGATAGACTGGAGGGGATCAAGGGAGTTAGCTGGAAGGCCAGAGAGGAGGATGTTACAGTAGTCCAAACGGGAGATAATGAGAGCATGGACCAGCAGTTTGGTGGAGTCAGGGGTGAGGAAAGAGCAGATTCTGGAAATGTTTTTGAGGTGAAGGCGGCAGGAGGTGGTCAGGGCCTGAATATGTGGTTTAAAGGACAGGGCAGAGTCGAAGGTGACCCCAAGACAGCGGACTTGGGGGACAGGGGACAGAGTACAGCCATTGATAGTGATTTACAGATTAGAAGGCGGGGTGGAGCGAGATGGGGGAAAGATGATAAGTTCTGTTTTGTCCATGTTGAGTTTTAGAAAGCGGGAGGAGAAGAAGGAGGATATGGCCGATAGACACTCTGGAATCCTGGATAGCAAAGAGGTGACATCCGGACCAGAGAGATAGATCTGGTTGTCATCGGCATAAAGATGGTACCTGAAGCCATGGGATTCTATGATATGTCCCAGGCCAGAGGTGTAGATGGAGAAGAGAAGAGGCCCGAGTACAGAGCCTTGGGGAACACCAACAGTAAGGGCACGAGAAGAGGAGGTGGTGTGGGAGTGGGAGACACTAAAAGTGCGGTTGGAGAGGTAAGAGGAGATCCAGGAGAGAGGTAGGCTAGTGACACCAAGGGATGAGAGGATTTGTAAGAGGAGAAAATGGTCAACTGTGTCGAAGGCAGAAGATAGGTCAAGGAGAAGGAGCACAGAATATTGGCGCGAGGTTTTGGCAGTCAGCAGGTCATTAGCCACTTTGGTGAGGGCAGTTTCTGTGGAGTGGTGGGGGCGGAAACCAGATTGCAGGGAGTCAAAAAGCGAGTTGGATGAAAAATGGGAGGAAAGTTCATGGTAGACATGTTGTTCCAGGAGTTTTGAGGCAAAGGGGAGAAGCGAGATGGGGCGGTAGCTGGATAAGGAGGTAGGGTCAAGGGATGGCTTTTTGAGGATGGGTGTGATGGTTGCATGTTTGTATGGAGATGGGAAGATGCCAGAAGTTAGTGATAGATTGAAGAGATGGGTAAGTGCTGGGACAAATGCTGAGGAGAGGTTGGGGATAAGGTGGGATGGAATAGGTTCAAGTGCGCAGGTGGTGAGATGTGATGTGGAGAGTAGTTTGGAGAGATGTTCTTCTGTGATAGTGGAGAGGTGATTTAGTGGGGACGGGCAGTAGACAGTCATGAGGGGGGTCTAAGGGGACTGTGAGTTGAAGCTTACTCTGATGTTGATTTTCTGCTTGAAGAATGTGGTGAAGTCCTCAGAAGAGATGAGGGATGTGGGGGGTGGCAGTGGGGGGCGGAGAAGAGAGTTGAAGGTGTTAAACAGTTGCCTAGGGTTATGAGATAAGGAAGATATGATGGAAGAAAAGTAGTCCTGTTTAGCAGAGGTGAGGGCAGATTTGAACTCAAGGAGTGCTCTCCTGTATGTTTGGAAGTGT
Organism: Dendropsophus ebraccatus; assembly: GCF_027789765.1. NCBI lineage: Eukaryota > Metazoa > Chordata > Amphibia > Anura > Hylidae > Dendropsophus > Dendropsophus ebraccatus. The sequence continues at coordinate 195,951,234 of NC_091455.1, forward strand.
TCCTCAGAGTCAGTCTTCTTCCAGCGCCGTTCAGCAGCTCTGGACACTCGCCTTAGTTGTTTGGTAAGGTCGGTGTGCCAGGGCTGTCTGTTCGTGCTTCGTGTTCTCTTTTTCGTGAGAGGGGCAACAGAGTCGAGGGCTGAGGTTATTGTGGAATTGTAGAAGGTTGCGGCTGTGTCAGTGTCGTTCAGAGAGTGTATGGTGGAGAGAGGCAGAAGGGAGTCAGAGAGTGTTTAAGATTCTGAGGTTCCCGCGAGGGTGGGCAAGTTTCTGGACTGGGGGGGGCAGATGAAGAGAGGAGAAACGAGAAAGTTAGGAGTTTGGTGTCAGAGATGTGGAGAGATGTGCTGGTGAGATCAAATATGGGGCAGAGGCGGGAGAAGATGAGGTCCAGTGTGTGGCCCTTTTTGTGAGTGGCCATGGAGGACCACTGTGTAAGGCCAAAGGAGGAGGCTAGTGATAGGAGTTTAGAGGCGGGTGATTTGGTTGTGTCGATGGGGATGTTGAAGTCGCCCATGAGGATGGTGGGAATATCTGTTGAAAGGATATGCAACAGCCAAGTGTTGAACTGGTCAAGGAAGGTGGTTGCGGAGCCTGGTGGTCATCCCATGTCATCCCATGAGCTCTGTATTCCATAATAATCTTATTACTCCATAGCTGGAGGCCTGTTTGCAGATCAGTAGCGCTCCAGCACTTCACTCATATGCAGTCCATTGATCTCTCCAGCTGTCTGCGTATTACACATACAGATCAATGGTATTTAGCTGTAGGGATGATGGCCGCCATTATTCTTTATTAATAAAGAGATGAAAAGCTGATTGCATGTGATGAATTTAGTATGGGAAATGGTTTATACGCGTCCATGTCGGGCATCTGCTGCAGTTTCTGATCCCATAATATGTGACAACCAGGCTGTGTAGACAGGGGAGGGTAAGAACTTAAAGTGACACTTCCACCCCCTTTCTGTGTGAGGACTTATCTACACAGCTGTAAAGCCTACATTCTGCAGTTTTCATACCTTACTTTGTTGTAGATTTCTTGGTGCTTGGTCCAGTATAAAAAAGGCTTTTCATCATTGGTGGTTTGTGCCACCTGGGCTTCATGTCTGCAGTGTCACTTAGCCCTGCCCACATTGCCGCCATAGGCCCCGGCCCACTGTGACATCATTAGCCTCTAGGCCCCGCCCCTGAGCAGCCATTGCAAAAGTTGGCCTAGCGTTTTAGGCCCCAACCTCTCTAGGTTGGCCCTTTTTTAATGTCCACAGAGAGGGGGGGGGCTAGATATAAATGATGCCATGGATGGGCGTGGAATATATTTTTCACTAGACCAAGCACCAAGAAATCTAAAGTGAGGGATGAAACCTGCAGAATTTAGGCTTTACAGCAGTGTAGAGAAGACCTCATACAGAAAGGGGGTGACAGTATCACTTTAAAGGGGTTATCCAGTTCTAAATATAAGTATCCAATCCAATATAACTGTGATAGGAGCTGCGTAATCCTCACCAGGAACTCAAATGGGAGTTTCTGTGCTTCCCTATAGAGAACTTGTGTGGAACAGTCAATGCAGCTTCATCATATTGATAGTTATGGGTGAGAAGTGCCCCATTTAGAGCACAGAAACCATCCTTTTTTTCCAGGGGGGTCACCATGAAATCACATGACCCTGGTGAAAGAAAGGATTCCAGGAATTTTCTAGCTGGATAATTGAAAATTGTGGGAGTGCTTCTTTAATATTTAGGACAGGCCTTCTCATAGAGGTTTCTGTGCTTAGACTATAGTTTAGTTTTGCTGCTTTATTGCCCAGTTACTACGGTATGTGGTTTTCCATAAAGGAAGTTGTGGGAATATTTCCTGGATTTGCAGAGATGACACCTTATCCATCACCACTCAGTGTAGACCCTTCCCTTTATTAACCAGGGAGAACTGGTTATTCCTGCTCTTCCCTGTGACTTTTCCTGTCATTATATCTGGTTTGGTGTGAATGGGCTGTAATGGAATATGTAGCAGGCGGCTCGGTTTTACATAACAGGTTTGCTGAACCAGGACAGCTGTGACATTGTGATAAAGGCACCATCCATGGAGTGCAGGCTCCGAATGAAGTCACCTGCTGTAACTGGGGTGGCTGTAGTCTGCCGTTGGTAAGGTTAATGTGGCCCCTCCGCCCCGGTGATGTCAGTGACCAGTCCTTGTGATACTGAACAAGTATCAAGTGCACTAAAAGACATAGAGCAAGGGGTTACTGGAGGATAGTCTTTGTGGGGACTGATCTTATTACATTACAGTGACTGAATATCATTTTTATTTGCCTTCGGGTCAAAGCAACACCCCAACCACACCTTTTTATGGCCATTGTTACTGTTATCGCCAGCATCTTTATCCATAATCAAAAGTAATCAGAACCAGCTCATCCATACTACAAATTTTCCAAGTGGTCCTCCATGGTCGTCCTGCTGCCAACCTGGGAACGTACAGACCAACCAACTCCACTTAATTCCACATTCATACTAGTGCCGGTGATCCCATTTTCATGAAGCCACTTACACCTCTCCTGATCCCTCCAGTGACCATTTATCATGATCAGTTGGACCCACCAAAGGGATCAGGATATTTTTGACTTACATCTCTGATTCTAAATAAATATATAACTAAAGTATCCATGGAGGAAAAATAAAATAAATAAATAAAAATAAACACATAAATAATAAAATAAATAAGTAGTAAAAAAAATAATAATAATTTCAAAAAATAAATAAATAATTACTTTCTTATTATCACAGTATAAATGGGGCGCCACTCCGCCATCCTTTAACACACCGGATGCCAATAAATCCCCTTCCCTCTTATCTACAATAGAGAAAGGAAAGAACAATATACCATATCCATATCATTCCTAGAAACTAATTTGGAGCCGGGAAAGCAGGTCCCCCATTCCCCACTTGCTCCGATAATGCACATTACTATCTTAAAGGAAACCTGTCAACCCCCATGCCGTAGTGACGCCTGCCCGACCCCCCGGTGGAGCACCATAAACTTACCCCTTCCCCGAAGTCCCGGTCTTGGACCCGCTCCCGCTGCCGTGATATTTCGCCGTCAGAAGCTGTGCGCGCTCATCAGAGATGAGTCCGACGCCCATAGAGAATGACTGGAGCCTTCATTCTCTATGAGCGTCGGACTCCTCTCTGATGAGCTTCTGACGGCGATATCGCGGGAGCGGGACTTAGGGGAGGGGTTAAGTATATGGAGCTCCACCGGGGGGGTGGAGGGGGTGTTGGACGGGCATCACCTTGGCAAGGGGGTGACAGGTTCCCTTTAACTTAAATAAACAAAAACAAAACAAGAAACAGATCCGTACAGACTCATCTCTCTATCCCTCTGCCAATGTTGCATTAAAGAATCTAATCTAAACCCCCAGACAACTCCCACCCATCGTCAGTTCACTAATTGTTCGCAAATGTCGACTTTATGATCAGCTCAAAACATCAAACCTACTAATGGATTTTTGTTAGTCGTTTCATCGTTGCTTGCATACACAGACAAAAAGATAATCGTACAATTGAATGACACCATAATATTTCCGTGTCATAGGGCCATAGACTTTTTTCCCATCTGTGTTTGGGGCTCCGCTCGGTGCAGAAGATTCCTATCTGTATAGGGTAGTTATGCCCTGGTAGCTCATCGGTCTGGGGTGCTTTCTAAGGGCGCTATTACACGGGATTATTATCATTCGAATTTAAATAATAATCGTTTTCTGTAAATGCAGGCAACAATGAAATTGGCAACAAGAAACCGTTCATTGTTCTTTTGGTGCTGACACCAAAATCATTGTTAATTGTTCAATGTAAGGGCATGTATGGAATCCGGGTGGATCACCTGCCGCAGATTCCACCGCTTGCACCCACGTGCATCTTTGCCCAAGCTATAGACTCCATTCTATGCACAGGCGGATTTTGCCGTCCCTCCAAAGAATGAACAGGCAGAAGTTGGAAGCCACCTAGGCGTAGAGTAAAGTCTGTGGCACAAGTCAAGATGGACGTGAGTGACTGAATCCACGGTGGGTGATCCACTTGGATTCCGTAGTGTGCACATACCCTTATTCCACATTCGTTCACTAATCGTTCAGTGTAATTCCACATTGTTCCTTCATTTGCTGGGATCAGATATAGTAACGATCGTAATTAACGACCATTGTTCTGCGTAATATGGTGACCGATTTCAGGTTAACGATAAACAATCTCGTTTGCGATAGTTAATCGTTAAAAATCGCTTTGCCTAATAGAACCCCAAGACCTCTTTTGTTATTGTCGATACCATGGGGTTTGAGCACCTTCACTTTCAAAACTTTTGACGTGACGCTACCATACTTGGCCACTGTCCCTTCCAAAACCTTTTGGCGTCAAGTCTTGGGCAACCCTTATAACCTTTTACATTGACATGCTGAGCAAAGCCTGAGCCTCCCTGCGATCTGACGCCATGCGGCAGCGTTCCTGTGGTCATGTTTTGTTTACTAGGACTCCATTGCACGTGGCCCTCTCACTACCTTCCTATGGAATGTGACCGCTCATCATTTATTATCTGATCTCATCATACAGCCTTAATTTCCTCATCTTTTATCTCAGGATACCAGATGGCGCTGGAACTTCAGGGACGTTCTGAGTCATTTCTGGTCCTATAATTTTAGCAAAAAGGACAAAAGGTTTTCCTATGTGGGCTGTGTGCGCTTTGTTACCTTTTTCTCCTCACACTCACACGTGCAACTTATTCTGGAAATTCAGCCGCTGTAAACCTGATCGGGGTGTTAATGTGTCTAGCATGAATATGATGTTGAAATTGGCGCTAGCACCTGCACTTTGAGGCATCATGTTTTCCCACTGCCTGTAATATATTACAAGGAAGACCTTTTACTGGTTGTAGTGAGCATGCTCCATACTATAGTAAATGAACTTCAAAGTCTCCTCCTGGGCATCATCATTTTTTTCAAAATCTACTCTATAATATGTGTAAAGATGGTCTATGGAAGTCCTGCATGGTATGAGCCAGCATACTAGGGTATGCTCTGTCTGCAATAGCCATTTTGGAATCCACTATACAATATGGAGGCATGCCCACTTGATTTCAGCCATGAGATTGTAGAATGTTTTTCTGCACATTCACCTGAGGTTTTGCATTTAGCTTAGTCCCATTTAACATGCGTTCAGGTTTTCCAATGCTAAATCTACATAGATTTGTCATCAAAGAATGACGTAAAATAGAGGGCATCAAACTGATCCGTTATTATCCGTGAGTGGCAGGCTCAAAACCGCCATTGTCAGTGACATCATCTGTTTTTGGTTTTTTTTTTTAATCTATGTTTTATTGACTGAACTCCTGGTGGACTTCCAGCAAGTGGTGAACTACGACCCCAGATATGTACACAAAGCCATCTATAGTGTCAAGCTTGTAGATGGAAGTTCCTCTGCTCGCCACGTGGTTTTGGTCTTGACCGCTCTTCTACTGCAGCTCACTGCTTGTGGCCCAGTCCTGTCTGCTCCTCGCCCATTCTTCCTGTTCAGTCCATGGTGGTTGGTGTCCGCCAGCTTCCACTCTCTCCTCCTAGGCTGGGCTCCATGCTTCCACCACCGCTGCACCCGCCGCCTTAGGTTTAAAGGGCCAGCAAGCTCTTCATTATTCTTCATCTACCTATTCCTTCTTGCCTGAGCATTGTTGTTTCCTTGTGTTCTAGAGCAAAGATGTTGTCCCTATGTCTGCTATTTAGTGAATCCTGACTTATGGTTGTTCTTTGGATAATGCTTGCCTAACCCCTTTAGTACCATCAGCGTCTCCCGTTGCTGACCCAGACTGCCTGATCCTCCACCCGTTTCACAATGCACCTGCCTTATCTCTGGTACTTTGCTGGTTCTCCTGTTGACAACCCAGCCTTCTAACTACCGCCTTATTCTTCAGTGGTGTTTCCTAGGACCAGCTGCTACCCACACCAAGATCAACTCGGTTCCCTCTAGCCGCAGAAGTATACCTTCATCATCTCATATCGGAATAAAGGGGGAAGACTAGAGATGAACGCAACTCGGACATTTGAATATCGGTGGCTGAAGAAGTTGGATGCAGCCCTAGGGAGTCCAGGAAAACACGGATACAGTCTACGGCCTATATCCATGTTTTCTAGGCAGCCTTAGGGCTTCATCCAAGTACTTCATCCACTGTTATTCTAATGCAGAACGATTAGGCTTGAGCATGCTCATGTTCTGCTCATGTTCATCAAATACTATGATGTGAATAGGGCCTAAAGCAGATTCAATATTAGCGATCCCCGTCATGGCTTTTGGTCATTATTACCTATGGATTTCCTATAGGGTTATATTTAGCCTCTGCGATCACATCCCTACACAGCAAGATACACAGCACCTCTTCAGCTGAACCACAGCGATAACCTTTAAAGAGATGAAATGCTCTGCGTGCTCTGCAGAGCCACGAGGCTTCATTAAATAAAGTCTTACATTACATAAATTGATTTTTGCAGTCATGCTCATTTCTCCTATTCCATTACTCAGCCTGATGTATTGGCCCCTGATTTATGATTCAGCTAAAGGTTACTTATAAAAGAATCGCTCACAGCTAAATAGGAGTATTATTCTCCGTCGCCTCCCCCCTCGCCTCTCCGCTCTTCCCGTATTGCATGAAAAATGGCTTCACCGCCGTTTTAGTGGCAGCCCGAACTGAGACTATTATCACTGTGTTACTAGCTGGTACTGTAGACTGGTATATACCAACACCTTAAATATTCATCAGTGATGAGTTTTCTTTTCTTTGGCGCATGATACCAAGAGTTTTGTTACTGTAGACCAAAGAAGGGAAACCTGAGGCCTACCAGCTGCTGCAAAACTACAATTCCCATCATGCCTATTCAGCCTAAGACAGTTTAGATGGACCAGCTTGGAGGGCCATAGGTTCCCCTTCCTCTTCACCAACATAAGTTGAGTTGGCAACTTTTAAAGGGGTTATTCAGCCTTATGAAATTAATGGCCTAGACTCCATTAATCCGTTAATAGGAAACTCCAGTGAACTCCAATCCTCACCTATAATTTAAGTTTTTTTGCAAAAGGTTTCTATAACAAGGAATTGGGTTTTTTGTCTGCAGCACATCCTGACTCACACCCTGAAGCTGCAGAAAATCCTCACTTCCTGGTCTACTGTCTCCTCTGTCCTCCCCCTCCCTTCTGAGACAGAGGTCACATGATCTGTCTCTTCTGTTGGAAGGCAAGCTGTAACATCTCATCTGTAACCCCGCCCACCACTGACATCACCAGGTTGGGGAAACAGCTTCTCCTGAGTAGTATAGGGGAAAGGTGACACTGTTGTTTCATCTTTCCCTCTTTTCATCTTTCCCTCTCTCTATGCAAAGAGGGAACAGAGATTTATACATATAAAAAGTTGTTCTGAACCTTTTACTGTAAAAATATGTATTAATCAACTCTTTCCCTTCTGCTCTATAACCTGATGTCAGAAGACTAATCAGCGTTTTCTCATTCAAGTATTTTATTTTGAGAAAAATAAATTTTACGACAACCAGAAACAAGTGTCATGGCAGAAAGTCAATTGACGCATGGCAATAAATACACATTATATCAATCAGGAGAACACATGGAAATGACTTATGGGCAGTTCATGATGACAGGGTCATCCCAGCAATTCATTCTTCACAGAGACAGCTTCATTGTAAGAAGGGCTGTGCGGATCAGACAAACCCTTTAAAGTTGCAAATACACATTATATAGCTGTTGGCTGAAAGCACATTTAAAAATATTGAGTGTCCCAGTACTTATTAGCTGCTGTATGTCCTGCAGGAAATGTTGTTTTCTTTTCAGTCTAACACAGTGCTCTCTGCTGCCACCTCTGTCCATGTCAGGAACTGCCCAGAGCAGGAGAGGTTTTCTATGAGCATTTGCTACTGCTCTGGCAGCCGAGAGCACGGTGTTAGACTGGAGAGAATGCACCACTTCCTGCAGGACGTACAGCAGCTGGTAAGTACTGGAAGACTCAAGATTTTTTAATAAAAGTAAACTACAAATCTCTATAACTTTCTAACAGAAGTTAAATTGAGAACATTTTGTTCCGCCAGAGTACCCGTTTAAAAGGGAGGCTAGTCAGAAAAACTTATTTAACTTGGTTGGTTAATCTACAGTAAGTAAATGTAAACCTGCCTGGGATAACATATCTGTCGTAACATAATAACAAATAAAGTAGTAAGGGCAGGTTAGACGGACGGGGGGCTCTTTTTCTGCTGTCAATCGTCAATGTTTCTTGTGAATGTCTCACATGGCTATAGAGCTATATACTATCCATACGCTCACCCTTCAGCGAGTACTCCCAGACTGTATGAAAGAAATCTTACTATCTTCCTTTGGTTTCTCTTCTTCATGCAAGACCTCATCTTGATTTTTGTGGTGGGAGAGATTCCCGGGTGTTCCATCATGGCAGATAGGATAATTTACTGCCTCTTACTAGAGCTAATGTAATAGTTTCCTTCCCTGTAACCAGATACACATTGCATGGTGTGCTATTCTGGTGGCCGCAGGCAATGTAGTAATGTACTCCTGAAGAAGTCTCAGTGAGGACCATGGTGAAGACTAGAGATGAGCGAACCGGGTTCGGGTTCGTGTCGATCTGAACCCGAACGTTCGGTATTTGATTAGCTGGAGCTGCCGAACTTGGATAAAGCTCTAAGGTTGTCTGGAAAACATGGATACAGCCAATGACTATATCCATGTTTTCCCACATACCCTTAGGGCATTATCCAAGTTCAGCAGCCACCGCTAATCAAATGCCGAAAGTTCGGGTTCGGATGGACTCGAGCATGCTCCAGGTTCGCTCATCTCTAGTGAAGAACCTATAACCTAGTGCATAAGATGGCGGAGTTGTCCTGGAGTCGCTATTGACCATCACTCCCTTTAAGCAGGTGTCACAAAACATTAGAATCAAAGGTGCTTTTCGTCTCTGGGGACCTTAACATTTGAGAAGCCTGGTTAGTAGCTTGATATCACTTGGCGAACCAGAGCAAACACTAAACCCTTCTCCTGTAAAGACAGACGTCTGGACTCCAAAGTTTGTGCCCTCAAAATCCATAATAAGCATGCCAAGTGCCAGCCATGCCCTGTGGCTTTTGTGGGCTGTTGTTTCCATTTCCGTAGAACAAGGTAGCAATTATATTCCTATTGCATAACTTGTTGTGCACACTTTTATATGTAGTTGATGTACTGGTTATCTTCAGGCCTAGACCCGTGCAAGAGTGTGGGCACTGAGGAAGCTGTATGGAAAAACCTGCAGTGCACATATATTAGCTGTACAGTCCTGCATAGGTGAGGCTTATGAGTAGTGAAAATGTATAAAGTTTTCTCATGTACTTAGTTTTAAAGGGGTTATCCAGTGCTACAACAACATGGCCACTTTCTTCCAGAGATAGCACAACTCTTGTCTTCAGCTTGGGCGGGATTTTGCTGCTCAGTTCCATTGAAGTGTATGGAGCTTAATTGCAAACCACACCTGAACTGGAGACGAGTCGTGTTGTCTCTGAAAGAAAGTGGCCATGTTTTTGTAGCACTGGATAACCCCTTTAATGTGGTCCTCTTATCAGTGAGGGGGGGGGGGGGGGATGGGGGATTTGGTGCATGGTTACACTGTTGTTTTTAGAGGAGATCTTCAGCAAATACGAAAAATTTAGTGCGGGCAGAGGGGTGTGGGAACATAATGAGGAATCTATACTTACCATTCCCTGCTGGCTTCCTGAAGCTTAAACTCAGAAGAGCCACCTCAGTAAGTCAGTGACTGTGGCAGGACACCGCTGCAGTCATTGACTGCCTCTGCGGGCACTTCCCAACAGATCATGACAGTGGAACCTTGAAGAGACTGGAGGGTGAGAGCGAGGTGGTGACACGACGCTGCGGGGGCACAGGAACAGGTGAGTATAGCTTCTTTATTATGTTCCTGCACCCCTCTGCCCACACTGGATTTTCTTTTTCAAAGTCTAACAGTAGTCGAGGGAACCTAAAGGATGCCAGTCATTCAGAAGACTAAGCGAGGAGAAGCGCCACCAATCATCTCTGTCCGCAGCCCCATTGACATATAATGGAGCCACTGGGAGGAAGATCGCTGAGAGCTAGGGTGTGAAATGCGCTGCTACCCGCTTCTGAAATCTGCACTCATTATTTTATTTTATCTTTTTATGCGGGTCACAAAATTGGAAGCTAATGTGAATTAATGTGAAAGTCATGCAGATTTTGGAGTTCTAGTTACTGTTCTTTAATCTGACTTCAGTAGTACAAGCCCTTGTAATAAATCTTATAAGAGGAAAAAAAACGTTTTTCCTCCTATCCTAAGCTTCTTTACTCCCAATCCCCACAATAAACTTTCATTTGCTCTGAAAAAAAAACTGCTCCAACTGCAGGTCCTATGTTTACAAGATGGTCCTGCAGTTCAGTGAGAGATCAGGTTACATGCTGCCAATACAAGTCTATGATAAGGGTGTGAGGAATTGTGCAGAGAGATGACAACTTAACTATACAGGAGCTACTGTACGTAATGGACCTCAACCCAGGTTTAAACTTTTCACTGCTGCTCTGCAATGACTTCCATGCTGCTGCTTCTTAGTATATGTATGGCGTCATAGAAGAGCCGGATCCCTTCAATGTGAGTATAGGAGATTCAATGGCAGCTAGCTCAGGGAAAATTGGAGAGAGAGCCTGCAGAGCTGAAATCTGATTAAAAATGCCATAAAAATGTAATATAATGGACAGAAATAGTGCTGCTCCTCATGTATTCACACATGGCAGCATATCCTGAAAAGTCACCTGAAACAACAGCTACACTTTAACCTCTCATTGATGTCTATGGGAAAAAGGCACGCAGGAAAGCTTCCATCTGCCTGGATTTCAGCTCTGGGAAGAGAGGTCTGTGTTTAACCATAGAGCTAATAACTGCACTACTGTACGTACAGCTTTGCTGCATGGTCATTGTGTGACAATGCGGTCTTAAAGGGATTGTCTTCCTGTTGCAGCACTATTCCATATCTATCAGACATATGGGCTTCCCAATGCGAGATCTTGTTCTCAGGGCCAGAACGGAGAGACGCTAAAAACAAGCAGCTGGTCTGTGAAGCTGGACAGCGACAGTCAGCTGTACGGCAGGGCCTTGTTCTTTCAATAAGGGATTGTGGAGATGAGACAGCCCCTTTAAATAATAAAGCAAGGTCTATAATGTTACCACAAACTCCTGCAATTCTTCCTGCTGTTTGTTTCCTAATTTGTGGTTTGCAGGATGGACGGACTGCAGGGAGCACCCATCTCCCCCCCCCCCCCCCCCCCCAAACACCTCCCTGAGAGCAGAAGCTTTTATAGTGAGGTCTGCTGCTTAATCCTGGAACCTGGTTAAGAAAATACGACTTGTTAATAATAGTCAGGAAACCCTAAAGCGCAGCTGTCGTTCATGAGAAGCGCTGTCAGTCATCTCAGTCCAGCGACCCCATATAATGGAGCCACTGGGAGGAGGATGGATGAGAGCTGGGGAGGAAAATGTACTGATGCCTGCTTCTCCTGATAGGTGGGGGTCTCAGCATTGAGACACAACTAATCAAAACTTTTGGCTTGTGAAAAGTTTTACTTTAAAATTTAAATAGGTCCAGCAGGGGGGAATCATTATGGGCAGGGGATGAAATTTATAAACACAATATGCCCCTATACCCAGACAGGTGTCATCTATGTTTCCGAGTACGTCACGACCTGGGTTAAACGTCACAAGCGGGTGGGATTTAGCCCACTCAGCCAATTGGTGACTACAGTGGGACAGTCACTGACTGGTGCATCCCTCAACCAGGGTCCAGGAACGGGACAGTTGAATATGACTTTTTTATGTTCCCTCACCCCCTGCCCAGAATAATTTTTCCCCTTTAAAGTGGTTATCCAAGCTGTTAAACTTGCGACACTGTACTCCTCTCCGAAATGATGAGGCTGTGGTGCTAATTCATACACCGCAACCACCTCAATGTTTCCATGTGCTATGTATCTGCATACTGTTTGTAGTAGTGGTGCACGGTACCACAACTTTGTCCTGTACATTTGCAATGCACAGTTCTGCGCAGGACTATACAGCAGTACTTTGCAACACAGCTAATAGCAAAGCAGGAGAGCCGTGATATCCTTAGTCACTTTTCAAATCTGTTCAACCCCTTTAAAGCGGTACTCTGGCAATTTTTTTTTTCTTTCAAATCAACTGGTTATAGATTTATGTAGATTTGTAATTTACTTTTTTTTAAATCTCAAGTCTTCCAGTACTTGTCAGCTGCTGTATGTCTTTATTCTTTCCAGTCTGACACAGTGCTCTCTGCTGCCACCTCTGTCCATGTCAGGAACTGTCCAGAGCAGTTGTAAATCCCCAAAGAAAACCTCTCTGCTCTGGAGAATGCCTGACATGGACAGAGGTGGCAGCAGAGAGCACTGTGTCAGACTGGAAACAATACACCACTTCCTGTAGGGCATACAGCAGCTGATGAGTACTGGAAGACATTTAAAAAAAAAAAACAAGTAAATTACAAGTCTGTATAACTTTTGGACACCAGTTGATTTTAAAGTTTTTTTTTTTTTTTTTTTTGCTAGAGTTGCCCCTCAAGGTCAAGGTTAGGACTAAGTGGATTTTGCTCACCTAGGGAGGCATAGAACTAGCTGTGATGTCAATTAGAAGGACTTTGCTGATGATAATACATGTGGCTTGATGCTATAAAGGAATAACACTCTACAGATATAATTTGCACATTGGCGTGGGTGAGTTTTTGTCAGCATTTTGCATATTTGTTATTTATTTGTTTTCCCCCCAGATGGATAGCCGGCTGGCACACTGACCAGCGCACATTCCAGACTGAGCGGAATGTGAGAGGGGGGGGCACGCTCCTCGGGAAATGGCTATCACAACAAAGCAAAGCTTGTCACTACCAGTCCTCCTCACTTGTCTTCTCAGGACGGTGCCCGGGGCTGTGCCATGAGACCGCTTGGAGTCCATTCACATGGCAGCAGTACAGCTGTAGTCTCCTCTATTAGCTTCTGTACTTCCATGAATTAGTTTTAGCACAAAAATGCGTGGGTGTTTATAAAGAAACATAGCGCAGAATGCAAAATATGACAACATTTCTGATGAAGGTCAATTCATCGGGCTGACTGTGGTAACCATAGAGATCATTGGATATGACACATCATTTTCTGTTTGTTATCAGTAATAGATATGTTTAGGCCTACATGCTAATGGTAACACTTGAATAAGCACTATACTTTAAGTGAACATTTCAGAAATCAGTAGTAAGAGCAAATAAGAAATTGTGTAATATATCTTACCAGAGAGAAATGCCTCTTTCTCTACTTATCAGGCTCCATTCCTGGTGTCCCCATTTATGGAGAGAGGTAGAGTGAGACACACGGGGGAAGCTCCAATAGCTTGTAATGAGCTTTATATCTCAAGCCAGAGCTGGATTTACAGCTTACACTACTTAAAACTGCTCTATAATGTCCTCCATGCTGCTTCTTTCGAGGGCGTGCTATAGAAAATCTTTACGGGAAGAGATTACTATGTGTGAGAGTTATGGTTGACAGTCATCTAATGTGTAAGGTTTCTATGATCATATGGTTGCTGTCATGCCAGACGCAATAGCGTTTTCAAGATAAGTTGATGGCCGATTAACGTGGTTTGGGGATTCACACTGATGGGTGCCCTTCGAAGTCTGGACAGTCTGGGGCCTTAATATCATATATATATATATATATATATATATATATATATATATATATATATATACAGCATCTCTTATGTCAGACTTGTAGCATTCAGAGAAGTGGGAGAAAATGCAGGCAGTGTAAAGGAATCAATTCCTCTCATCTCCATGTAAACCTCATTGTAAGTTTCCTCCATAGCTCGCAGCGTTGTGTGTGGGAGTCTCTGCGGTTCCCTTTTACCCACTAAAACAGGCAGCAAACAAGCGAGGGGAGGACAACCGAAAGTATAGGGATTGTGTGCAAGAGCTGTATATGGGCTCCCTGATTTTCAGCGCCTCATTTGAAGTTATAAATGCAGTGGGGAAGATTTATCAGACATGGTGTAAAGTGAAACTGGCTCAGTTGCCCCTAGCAACCAATCAGATTCCACCTTTCATATTCCAAAGCGTCTGTGAGGAATGAAAGGTGGAATCTGATTGGTTGCTAGGGGCAACGGAGCCAGTTTCACTTTACACCATGTTTGATAAATCTCCCCCAGTGTGTCTACCATTGGGTTCACTAGTTGTCACAGTAGATTTCCTGATTGAAACTCATTGTGATGTCACAGCATCTTTCCTGACCAAAACCCCTTTGTGATGTCATAACTAGAGATGAGCGAACCTCGAGCATGCTCGAGTCCATCTGAACCCGAACTTTAGGCATTTGATTGCCGGTGGCTGCTGAAGTTGGATAAAGCCCTAAGGGCCCTATTCCACCGGACGATTATCGTTAGCATAATCGTTAACGATTAACGATCTCAAACGACCGCTATTGCGAAAGACCTGAAAACGTTCACTCATTTCCATGGAACGATAATCGTTACTTATGATCGTAATTGCGATCGTTTCTTCTTCCGTATTTCTTCGCTATTGCGTTCGTATCTATTGCGAACGACCGAACGATGTCTTATTCAATGCGAACGATTTGCGAACGTTTTGCGAACGAGCAACGATAAAAATAGGTCCAGGTCTTATAAAGCGATCAACGATTTCTCGGTCGGTCGTTAATCGTTACTGCATTTCAACCGAACGATTATCGTTTAGATTCGAACGATTTAACGATAATCTGAACGATAATCGTCCGGTGGAATAGGACCCTAAGGCTATGTGGAAATCATGGATATAGTCATTGGCTGTATCTATGTTTTCCAGACAACCTTAGAGCTTTATCCAAGTTCAGCAGCCCCCGCTAATCAAATACCGAGCGCTCGGGTTCAGATGGACTCGAGCATGCTTGAGGTTTGCTCATTTCTAGTCATAACGGCTTTCCTGTCTGAAACCACCTTGAGGGTAAATTCACACGGGCGGATCTGCTGCGAGTTTCCTGCAAAGAATGACATCTAATCCGCAATGACCAAACCAAACGTTACAAACACGCTGGGAGTTGAGTTTGCCATTGACTTACATGACAAACATTCTCGCAGCGTTTTAATCTGCGGATTTATCGCAATCGTTAAACTCGCAGCAGATCCGCCCGTGTGAATTTACCCTGGGAGTTTGCAGCGGTTTCTTGCCTGACACACCTTGTGATGTCACAGCAGCTTTCCCTTGTGATGTCATAGTAGATTTCCTAATACCTCTCTATAATATCACAGCAGCGCTGCAGACTGAAACATCCTTGTAAATTTGCTGCAGCTTCATAACTGATTTCTGTAACAATGCCGGATGATAATCATCGTCACAGTCCAGGTTCCACAACTGCTTAACTCAGTCCTGTCTGTGTGATACAATTCTGCATTCCAAGTAAAGGTTCCTTGCTGTTTTAGGCTGGGTTCACACTGCGTTTTTGCAATCCGTTTTTTTCATCCGTTTTTTGCAAAAAACGGATGCATTTGTGTGCATCTGTTTTGATCCGTTTTTCCATTGACTTCCATTGTAAAAAAAAAAAAAAAAACTGATCAAAATCGTTTTTTTTTTTGACGGACACAAAAACGTAGCTGACACTATTTTTGTGTCCGTTAAAAAAAATGGATCCGTTTTGATCTGTTTTTTTTTTTTTTTTTTTTTACAATGGAAGTCAATGGAAAAACGGATCAAAAACTGATTTTTTCATCAGTTTTTCATCCGTTTTTTTGCAAAAAACTGATAAAAAAACGGATTGCAAAAACGCAGTGTGAACCTAGCCTTACTCTGATTTTGACCCATGTCTGTTATTCACATGTCAATTCTTTCGGTGGCGGCCTATACTTAACGTTGAGACAGTGAGGCAGGCGGAATTCCTAGCAGAGTCTGCGGCGGGGATTCTGCTTAGAATTTCCACCTCTTTTTCCCTGTGTGAACGCACTCTATGATGATACAGTAGCTTTTATAGCTGAAGCTTTCTTGTTATGTCATAACAGAGCGCCACTTGTATTACCCCGGCAGCTCTCCTGACTGAACCGGTCTTCTTATATTACAGTGTGATACTAACTGTGATGTCAAGGCACAATGGGGTGTGATGTCATAGCAACATAACTGCGACAAACAATACTATTCCTTTATACAGTCGCTGTGGCAGGCGTTGCGGTGCTGGTGCCATCATATAACATGCCTGGCTCCCATAGTGTATCTCACATCTGTCACACACCCAGAGCGCTGGCTTATGTATCCGCTAATAATAGGATCAGTGACCGCACAGCAGCCTCAGAGCTGCAGACCGGACTCCATTTAGGAGAGAGAACATTCAGGGTCACAGATCGCCAGATAAAAGGATCATTTTCTGTCATTTCCTTTGTGGCAGAAAAATTACAAGACTATAAGGGGAATTGTTCTTTGGAAAGCTATCAATGGATTTCCTCCCGTCTTTGATCCTGTCACAGGACACTTATTACCGCTCACACAGAGATGTCATACAATATGAAGAAAAAAAGCTGCTTTGTGTAGTAAAAAACTGAATTTTTTTATTTTTTTTTTATTTTGTACATCCATTCACCTGTTTCTTCCATGTAACCTACAGACAAAGGTGCTGATAGGGATGTGTGAAAACAGGGTACACAGACTGCATGAACACAACATCAGTAGTGGATTATAATAGGGCCGTTTCGGGCGGTAGCCTGGGGCCCATGGCTCCCCCAAACGGACTTACGTTCAGTCATGATTCGCATAAAAATTGCTGCTTTTTACCGCAATTTTGCGCAAATCAGGGCAAAACTGCAGCCAGGAGACAATGCAGTAACATTAGAGAATATATTGAAGGACCTTATTATGTGACAATGATGTCACCACAGGTCCTTTACAGGCTGCATTATGGAGGAAAAAGACTTAAGTTAGTGCCGCCAAAGTAACAGTGGGTTGGGGGGGCCCCAAGATTGGTGAACAGCCCGGGGCCCATAGTAAAGGTAATCCGTCCTGCACAACATAGAGGTTCCCCACATGGGTATTGAATTGTGGTGCAGATTTTTTAATCCATAGTATGTTGGGGTTTGTTTGTGACTTTAGTCACAGTCCAATCTGCAGGCTGCATGTTCTATAGAATAAGGAGGTGAGTAGATTGATATATAATTTTATGGGAAAAGTTGCAGGATAACTTGTCATTTATTCATGTAAAACTTTGCTCATTTTGGGGCTAAGTAGTCAAATAGGTGGTCCTAGCCTACTAGGTACTCAATAGGACCGCCCACATGACTAGGATAGATGCCAGTCACTGAGCAGGACCGCCCACGTGGCTACTTAGCCCAAAGTTAGCAGAGATTTACAGAAGTGACAAGCTTTTTTTTTTTTTTTTTTTTCCTCATAAAACCATATATCAATCTGCTCAGCTCCTCCTGTTCTATAATGCGCTGCCTACTGGACTCCATCAATGTGACAGGTTCCCTTTAATTTGACTCCCACCAGTCCCATAACTATTATATATTCCATTAGTGTTATAGGACATGGGCGGCCACTTTCCATCAGTAATCAGCTGCTCTTAGTTTCTGTCGTATTTAGGACAGCCAGATCCCGACTTATAAAAATAATAGTCGTGTGGGACCCCTTTAAGTTGTGGTTGGGGCACTGGTGCTGGTTGCATTTTGCAATACCAAACAGATTTTATACATTTTACACCTTGCATTGAACTGAACATTTCCTTTAAATTTTAAGCCAAATTTAGGCTTACAGTTTCTATTAAAAAACCCCTAAATGCTGTGTCTTGTATTTTTACAGTGTGACCAGTTCCTGCTGAGTTTAACAATGTCTCGGTAATAGATGCAGACGCAGCGAGCAGTAATAGAGTGGTAATTGCATGGCTCACTAATGACAGCAGCAGACGGGTGATTACAGCCGGGCACAGGATGTATGGCGTGTCTGGTGGGCACAGCTCGGCAGCCTACTTAATGACTGCTTGTTTCAGTGCTACATGATGTCAACCATTAGTGGAGTTTGTTGCAGTTTACACTTTTATCCAGTTAAAGGGATTCTGTCACCCTGAAAATACTGTCTAATCTATCACCATCATGTTATAGAGCAGGAAGAGCTGAGCAGATTCATATATATCTTTGTGGGAAAGGATTCAGCATAACTAATTGAAATCTCTGATGTCTCCATGCTTAGGAGTCCCTTACTCAATAAGACCACCCACTGGACTCCTTAGAATGGAAAGATCATCAATAAATTCCAGGTTGAGCTGATTTATTTCCCCACAATGATATATATCAATCTGCTCAGCTCTTTCTGCTCTATAGCACAATGCTGATAGATCAGATAGAATTTTCATGGTCACAGGTTCCCTTTTAACATGTTTTATTAGTAAATCTTAATGCACTCACAGTGTTCAGAAATTGTTATATATATGTGTGTGTGTGTTCAGTAAAAATGGAGGATAGAGCAGTCATAGGATAAAGACCGATTATAGTATATGGGCCAATAATTGGACAAGGGAGATTTTTTAGTAAGTGCTTCATCTGATTGGATCTTTTGTGAGGCCAATGAATTTATCGGCCCCACACTGCCCTGTGTGAACAGGCGATGTGCAGTCGACAGCGATGCATGTGATGGGCTGCTCGACTAATCAAGACTTTGCAGATGAGAATTGATCAGTGAGATCAGCGATCATCGACAACTCACCGATCTGTATAAATGGGCCCTAACAGACATCCAGTAACACAAAAAAAGAAATCTGTATACTTACCACCTGCTGCTCCTATGATGTTTCCTTGGTTCCCAGCCAGCCCCGTTAGCTACAACTCAAGTAATGATGATGTATTGACCTGGGACAGCTGAAGCCTGTGATTGGTTTTAGTAGTTGCATGTCCGTGAGTTGTCATCATCAGGGGCTGCTCAGCCGAGACCAGTCTGGGGACCAGGAAAGCCTTGCTGCGGGATAAGATTGGCAAGGTGAGTATACTTTTACTGTAGACCATTTTCAGTTTTTTTTTTCTTATAGCAGTAGAAACCATTATTAGGGGTTGCTCCCAGGTAAGAAATTTAGGGTTTACGGTCACGTTCCATTGGTCGTTTAGGGTACTGTTAAAGTGCAATAAGACGTACAACCGGCTCTATTTTTTGTATGTCGTTGATTTGAAATAGTGTTTTATTTTTTTTGTTTGCTTGAGTGCATATAGGCGCCGTGTAACCACAACAAAATACGCATGAGGAAGATTGAAAATATGCAGAAAAAAAATCTGAGACTGCTCACATTCCTTCTATTCTGGGGTTCCTCTCACCGCATTGTCACCCTCTGCTGAGTAATGGACTTTGTGGAAGCTCTGGCCCATTGGACCTTAGGCCTGACCGCAATACTTAGTACTGTAATACTGCCCCCTAGGGGATCAGACCCTGAACCAGTAGGAACATTTCAAAATAAGAGCTGGATCTTCTTTTTGAAGGCAATGTGTCATCAGAAAACAATATATTGTTTAAATCAAGTTTTTCTGGTAAACATATTTTTTAAGAGTTTTTGGTGGTTTC
Organism: Dendropsophus ebraccatus; assembly: GCF_027789765.1. Lineage (NCBI taxonomy): Eukaryota > Metazoa > Chordata > Amphibia > Anura > Hylidae > Dendropsophus > Dendropsophus ebraccatus. The sequence goes on from NC_091455.1 coordinate 195,970,878, forward strand.
TTGTAATTTTCCGTTTTACTATCTATATTATATAATCCTGAAATCCTCCAGTTTTCATTCTTGCCACTAGGTGTAAAACTAAGCTTAGACTTGGTTCAGACTGTTTTGTCTGCAATGATAAAAAGGAGGCTGCTGGAAAGTTAGCTGTACAAGAGTAAAGCAAAAGGTGACACCAGTAGATAAGACAATAGATAAAGCTCGCAGCTCGGTCTCCCCCACCCTGCAGAATAACTTTTGCACATGTCACAGAGCATGCTTACAAATGTGTCCCATACAAAGAATAGGGTCAGGAGATGTATATTGTATCTATGTTCATGAGACCTCAGGTAAAGCATGGTACTAAATGCTGCCCCGGCAAGATGGCTGCCCCGATACGATACTAAAAATGACAATAAAAATAGGGACAGATTAGAAAGAAGAACATATTTAATTATCTGGTTAAAAAAGTAAGGGAAAAAAAAGGTGTGTATATATATATATATATATATATATATATATATATATATATATATATAAAGGCCAGTATATCAGTTCTCCTGGTCTGGCAGCGGATTTGATCCAGTATGTGGGCCGCGTCTGTATGTGAATTCCTTGGGAGAAGCTGTTACACGTTGGCCGGATCAGATAGAGCGCAGCCTGTGGAATAGGTCAGTAGTGTCAGATGATATCGCCGGCTGCCAGGGGGAGCGTGCTGCTGGAGAGACTTAAATGAAAGCGGTGAACATTGTGTGTGGCACTATGGAGCGTGTACTTTGGGGGGGGGGGGGGGGGGGGGGGGGGCTGGGGGGGGGGCTGCCCAGGTGATTGCTAGATTGTCTGGCTGGGCAGCCCATAGCAGATAGCAGCCCATAGCAGCTAGCAGTCCCATTCCATGGAGCAACGGCAGCAGATCGTTGCTATATTAGTCGTTTGTCTTTGAACACATTGTAAGACAAATGACTGCAACGATCAGCCAAACAAAGATCTGAACACAATAGCTAGCAGGTGAGCATAACCTATAGATGCTTACACAGCATTTTTTATTTCCTGTCTGGACTGTTACATGGAATAGTCACGTGTAATGCCTGATTTCTCCTGTGAAGGCACTGGAGGGAATTTGTGTAATCGCTTTGTGTCATAGGGCCTTAAGAGACTTCCGGCATTCAGGGGAAACTATCCCGATTCCCACACTGTGGGGGGTCTGCGATCGGACAGTGACAAAAGCACAATTAAATGCTGCGGCACTGAAGTGGTCAATGGCGGGCGGCCGCATGTTTACTGCGGCCTGTCATTCACAGTGAGCACTCTGCTACTGATAGCTTCTGGATTTTCCGTACCAATACATCATGTGTCTTTAATAGGTTAATAGGAGAAGAAAGCTTTTTTTTTTGTCTGATAAGATATATTACAAAGTTTCTAAAATTCATCTGTGCTATTGATCTATGCAAAGTGTGTGGTTTAAAGTGAACAACCTAATTGAACAGATCACTGCTATGCAGCTTCCCATTTATATATACATATTATATGACTTGAACCTTTTATATACTACAGGAGTCATTCCGTCAAAGCTAAAATAGTATGTGTCTGTAATTACAGAGAGCCTGGAATAGAATGATAGTATTTTGCTCTCTATTATATAATGTCCATTAGATCTCAGACCTCTAGATTGAATATCAATAGAATTTAAATTTATTCTATCCAGATTACTGTGACTGATAGTTTATGGTATGTTTTAGGCTTGCCCTGTATACGTATTCCTCCCTGAGCTCCCTATCCCCCATTATTACCAGCCGAAGGTTTGTCTGGATGTAACTTCACATGACGGCTATACAGATGAATGGTGGTCAGTGTAATGGATGGGTGTTCTGGGACTGAGCACTTTGTAAGGACTGTTAGACGGTCTTCTCTCTCTGTGACATCCATATAACCTAATAAGTCATAACCCAATAAGGTTATTTCATAGGCACAATAATAAGTAATCCTGTCCGCTATGTCCGCCTCCAGCCTAATAACATGTTGTACAGGCAGCATACTATGCAGGTAAATCCATCCTTACCTAGGGGGATAATCTTTCAGGATATGCACAGAACAAGCTCGACCTGCTATACTGGTGACGGCCGCTCACGGTTTGGGTTACTCTGTAAGTGAAACCAAAACGTTCACTGGAAAAAGCGAGGCTAGGCCGACATTGGTAAGCAGGGTCAGTCTATAGCCCAGAGCTAAAGGGTTGGTCAGGGTATAGGTATGGGTAGTGTTGGCTTATGGGAGGGATGGGAAGCTGTGACTACAATTCCCATCATGGCTGGAGAGCCAAAGCAGACTTAGTTTTGCACCAGCTGGAGGGCCCTGGCTCATTGACTTGGGTTGTGTTCCATATAACCTTTTTGAAAATCTGGCTATACAAAGCCAGTGCAACGCCATAACTGGGCCAGGCCATTGTCTTTTCCATAAGTAAGCGTACGTGATGTAAAGAGAGTAAAAGAAAATACACACACATATATATATTTAAAAAATTATGTGGTCCAAAAGTAGGTAAAAAGTATGTGTAATTGGGGGAGATTTATCAAACATAGTGTAGAGTGAAACTGGCTCAGTTGCCCCTAGCAACCAATCAGATTCCACCTTTTATTTCCCAAAGAGTCTGAGAGGAATTAAAGGTGGAATCTGATTGGTTGCTAGGGGCAACTGAGCCAGTTTCACTTTACACCATGTTTAACAATATATTTATATTTTTATATATATATATGTGTGTGTGTGTGTGTGTGTATATATATATATATATATATATATATATATATATATATATATATATAAAATTTATTATGCAGCCATGTTGGGCTGGTAGTAATCTGATAATTACAGCCTATAGCGTCAGAAATCGGTTCATGTTTTACTGTCATGGACTGTGAGGCTGAATTATTTTTCTATATAACAAGCAGGATAGGGAAGGAAGAAGTTGATGAGTATATATACTGCTGACTCTCCGGCTGTATCTGCTGCTACGTGTGGGTGGATGAGGACTTCTGTACTATGACATGGGGCTGCTGAACATCGTGTACGTCTTGTAGTATGAGTAATGGGATTTCACGGGGAGACAGATAATAAATATATCTCTATCTATGTAATTTTATTTTTGCCCTGACCATGTATATTTTATTCTGTGAGGTGCCATCCTTCTGGCCTTACTACCCTGTAACGCATATCTGCCATTTATTACTATTACTCCATTACTCTATAATAATAGTCAATAATTTCAGCTTCTTTTCTGCAGTATAAATACTACTCCTCTTTTCTAGCTGTTGTCTTGCTCCCCTATACTTTACACTGCATGTTTGCTTGTTCCATTGTCCCTGCAGATATAATGTATCACTGGATCTCACATGGTAGGTTCATGTAGCAGCCATACGATGCCCAGTGTGTATGATGCACTGGTCCTATTCTAATGAATATGTGCTAGCAGAGTATCGGACACTGTACGCCTTCACCTGCCTCTCTCTACGCCTGATCGCCTGGAGGGTCACTTTAAATTAGTGCATTGAGAGCTAATTTCCATTACAAGGATCATTTCTTTAACTACAAGCAATAAAATAATCAATAAGAGAAGAATTGTCATGTAATTGTAACTGAAGCAAAGGCGCCAGATTTTTTTAATAAAGGAGAAATCAAGCAATTCTTTTTTTCCAGGTCAACTGGTGTCCAAGTTAGTTATATAGATTTGTAATTTACTTCTATTTAAAAATCTCAAGTCTTCCTGTACTTATCAGCTGCTGGATGTTCTGCAGGAAGTGGTGTATTGTATCCAGTATGACACATTGCTCTCTGCTACCTCCTCTGTCTGTGTCAGGAACTGTCCAGAGCAGGAGATGTTTTCTATGGGGATTTGCTGCTGCTCTGGACAGTTCCTGACATAGACAGAGGTGGCAGCAGAGAGCACTGTGTCAAAGTGGAAAAAATACACCACTTCCTGCAGAGCATACAGCAGCTGCTAAGCACAGAAAGATGTAAGATTTTTTTTAAATAAAAGTAATTTACAAATCTATATTACTTTCTGACACCAGTTGATTTGAAAGATACGGGGCGGTGCCTTCCAATGGGCATTAACCCTTTTTGTTTTTGGGAGTCAGCCATGCAATGCGTTGTCTTTATAAATCATGTGTTGGCGATTAATATCCTTTCTGTTTCAGCTCGGGGAACATGAGTTCTGTTGTGTGATCTCATCATGTGTAATTTTACTTGGTGTGACCAAATAGATGTATGAGATAAAGTTGCACCACTTGCCTGTCACATGCTTCATCTCTTAATTCTACTAAATGTTAATTATAATGTTATGTTCTGCTTTGTCCTAGATCACAGTCATAATGCCTGAAGATTCCTTGTAGCCATTCCACAGTGGGAGCACCTCCAATTTACTGTAAAGAGACTCAGGTAAAGAAAAACATTTGAATCTTGCAAAATTACAAAAACTTTACACACTGTACCTGCCCAAAGTCCTCCTTTGTCTTAGCCCCTTTTTCTACATTGGTGGACCCCATGATCTCTAGATCCCCCAGGTAATCTCTGCAGCTCTTCTTTCACTATTACCATCTTTTCCTGCAGGTCTTCATCGTGCTCCCCTAATTTATTTATAAAACAATAGAAATGGCTTTCTGCCCTTACTTGTCAGTTACGGAGCATGGACTGTGGGAAATAAGAAAGGACTGTGCTGCCAGGGGAGGAAGGAGACTGAAAATGTCCAGATATCTCCCACTGCAGCACCAAGAGGATCTCATGAAAGCAAAAAAATATTTTTGTGCCAGAACCATCTTATATTATTTAAAGCAACACTCTATTCAGCTACACCCCGCACCCCCCCCCCCCCCCCAAAAAAAAAGCAGGTACCGTCCGTCTGCTGAGTTGAAGTCCTTCCCAGTCTTGAGTTCCAAAATTGCCTTAAAGCATAACTGTCATTTCAGGGTCATTTTTTTAAAAACATTAAATATCAATAGTTCAAGCGATTTTAAGAAACTTTGTAATAGGTTTTATAAACCAAAAGAGTTTCCTTCTGGACTGAAAAAGCAATCTCCCAGCCTCCCCCCTCACTTCAGAAGAAGCAGGATTTCTGTCTCCATTATGTGGCTATGGAGAGGGGAGGGGCTGTTAGGAGTGACTGAGCACGGAGCAGTCCTGCACAGCACAACACCCTGCAATCTTCTCTCAGTAAGTTCATAGATAAGCACTGACCTTTCTGACCCCAAAATCCTGCGGTTTAGGTGCCCAGAGAGTCTAGAAACAGCTGACCTTCATGTCACCTCTTCCTGCTCCCTCATCTCCCTCGGCCCCTCCCCCCTCCATAAGGATAGAATGGAGAGAGCAGAGCCCGTCTTCACTGGCTTCTCTGTAATGAAGACGTGTTTGCCTGATAATGCACAGATAAGAAGCCGGGGGGGGGGAGGCTGGTAGATTGCTTCTTGAGTACAGAAGGAGGCTTTTTTGGCTGATAAAACCTATTACAGAGTTTCTTAAAATCGCTTATACTACTGATTTCTGCAATAAAAAAAATGACCGTTACGCTTTAACCCATAGCTGCACCAGGACGTTACTGAACGTCCTCGTGCCGCTATGGGAGTTCAGAGGGGGGTCGCGCGGCGACCCCCCTCTGAACTGCCGCGATCCCGGGTGCCGCAGGTAGCCCGGGATCGCGGCTATTAGCGGGCACGGTCCGATCGCCGTGCCCGCTAATTAAGTACTTAGAAGCAGCTGTCAAAGTTGACAGCTGCTTCTAAATACTTGCTCATATCCATCCCTGGTGGTCTAGTGGGGGGATCGCCCCTCTGCGGCGCGATTGCGGGGGGGCGATCCCCGCATCCATCCCGGGCCGGGGTCTGCACCGTAATGGTGCTGATCCCGGCTCGGCATTCTATTGCTTTTGGCTGCAGCAGCCAAAAGCAATAGAACACCGATCTCATGGATTCATGCAGTATAAGTATACTGCATGGATCTCTATGAGAGATCAGAGTGCATATACTAGAAGTCCCCCAGGGGGGCTTCTAGTATATGTGTAAAGTAAAAGAAAAATGTATTTTTAATAACACAAAGCCCCCTCCCCTAATAAAAGTCTGAATCACCCCCCTTTCCCCATTTTATAAATAAAAATAAATAAATAAATTAATAAACAAACATGTTTGCTATCGCCGCATGCGTAATCGCCCGAACTATTAATTAATCACATTCCTGATCTCACACGGTAAACGGCGTCAGCGCAAAAAAATCCCAAAGTGCAAAATTGCGCATTTTTGGTCGCATCAAATCCAGAATAATTGTAATAAAAAGCGATCAAAAAGTCATATATGCGCAATCAAGGTACCGATAGAAAGATCACATCATGGCGCAAAAAATGACACCTCACACAGACCCATAGACCAAAGGATAATAGCGCTATAAGCCTGGGAATGGAGCGATTTTAAGGAACATATATTTTCTTTAAAAGGTTTTAATTTTTTACAAGCCATCAAATCAAATAAAAGTTATACATGTTACATATCGTTGTAATCGTAACAACTTAAGGAACATATATAATGAGTCAGTTTTACCCCAGGGCGAACGGAGTAAAAACAACCCCCCCCCCCCCAAATAAAAAAAAAAACATTTTTTTTTTCAATTTCACCACACAAATAATTTTTTTCTGGTTTCCCGGCACATTTTAGGCAAAAATTACATCTGCCATAGCAAAGTACAATTAGTTGCGCAAAAAATAAGGGCTCATTTGGGTCTCTCGGTGGAAAAATGCAGGCGCTATGGCCTTATATACACGAGGAGGGAAAAACGAAAACGCAAAAATGAAAACTGGCTGTGTCCCCTAAGGGTTAAAATGTAAAAAAAAATTATCTTTATTCCAAAACAGGTGAGTCCATAAACTGTGGCCTAGGGTATCCATGCCCTAGGCCTGCTACGCCTCTCCTCCCTTCCTTCTCCGCCCTCCTCATAATCTGTCACCTATGTAGGTAGTTCTCCTCGTCATTATCTGCCCGTGCATGCACTGTGGCGTCTGGGGGGTGGGGAAGAAGGTAGGAGAGGCGAAGCAGGCCTAGGGGACAGGCACCCTAGATCACACCTCATTGATTGAAAGGGTTTGTTTGTTTTTTTTTTGTTTTTTTTCACAAACCAAGAGGTCTTCATCTCAGCGGACGACTGTTTCTGCGGCTTGGGCGGTGGGGTTGGCATGGAGCTAAATACAGTATCGCTTTAGTAAAGTGTTTGTAAAAACTTTTGCTATGTCATCACGTATATTAAAAGTTACCTATCTCAGCTGATCTTGAGTTACAGCTGTCAATTATATCTGACTCTCTTCCCTCATTATAGTATCTGAAGCAAAAGAGTCAAGCCTTCAGCCGGCCGGGATGTGAATCACAGTGCTGTGCTCCTCAACGATCTGCTATGATCAGTAACTTTTGATTTGTCAGTTGACATGTGAAAAGTGATTACAAACGACTTTAACGCTTTTAAAATTTCTGGTAATTGACCTTCATCCTAATCCAGTGACATGGGAGGGAGGACTGACTGCTTGTACACAAGATATTATCTCCCCTAACGTACCCGTCTGTACCTGGCATGGACACAACCTCCCGGTCATCACATTTGGCAGGGCCGTCTCTCACATGTGAATGCAGGATCTTAGAGCTGCCATGTATTTTCTTAATCACACTTGTAAAGCTCTGCAGCTCCGCATCCCTAAATAACCGTGTAATAATAGCCTCTCCAGATGTCCAGAACTGTCATCTCCGGGGCACCGCTGGGCCGCTGCCAGTTTCCCTGAGGTGAGGGCTTGTCACTGGTAGTAGCTCTGCCGTTACAAGATGAATGAGTGACGTCATCCCTCACATGTGTATGCAACACCCAGTCACCATTGGTATTAAAACTTAGAGGAGCGGGACACCCGGATCCCTCGTGAACTTCATTAAGAAGCGAATAAGTAGCGTTTTGTCATTGAACTAAACAGGCAGGATAATTCTTGGCATCCCTCGTAATCCCATAGTCCGTGTGACTGAAGACCTATCGCATTCATGTGCTTTATTTATGGAGCCTGGGAGCCATCTCTGCCTGTTTTAATGTCCGCTTATGTGCTTTGGCGTAAGAGATAGAAATGACACATCTTGTAACACCAATCGCTGAGTATTATGATTACAGCCCTGAGCATAAAATCATTCTGTTTTTATAGGTCCTTGATGTAGTAGCTGGGTACATCAGTGCCACGTGTGCCAGGACGGTGATATGTCAGAGAGCGGAGCCTGGTTTTACTTTGTTCTAAAGTTACAGGAGTGAATGCAAGCATCTATACATTAAGGGGTTAATGCTATTCTGTAACATATAAAGGCGGATGCTTAAAGGGGTACTCATAAAAAAAAATTATTATAATAATTAAAACTTTTAAATCAACTAATGCCAGAAAGCGCCAGCGATTTGTAATTTACTTCTATTTAAAAAAATAAATAAAACTCTTCCAGTATTTATTAGCTGCTGGACATCCTGCAGTAATGGTGTATTCTTTCAAATCTGGAGAGTAGGTTTTCTATGGGGATTTCCTACTGCTCCAGACAGTTCCTGTCATGGACAGAGGTGGCAGCAGAGAGCACTGTGTCAGATTGGAAAGAATACACTACTTCCTGCAGGACATACAGCAGCTGATAAGTACTGGATGACTTTTTTGTTTAAGTAGAAGTAAATTACATATCTCTGGCACCAGTTGAATTTAAAGAATTACCCCTTCAATTTTGTTTGTAACCCTAGAGTTTTTTAAGGCCTTGAAAGGCCTTGTCTTTAGGGTAGTTATTAGTTTAGTGGGGTTCAGACTCCTGGGTTTATCATTCATCATCTGATTGAAGAGGTTGCGTCCCGTCAATATGTCTGAGGCATAGCTCCATACTTTACCTAGTGGCTGTATCCGGTAATGCAGTTCAGTCCCATTCCCTTCTGTGACCATGTACCGGTACAATACAGTATGTGGTGTCTGAGGTGCCACAGCCATTCTGATCATGTGATTATTGGGGGAACAAGGAGTCGTGCCGTCACCGATCGGAGCTTCCACACTATCCTCAGCATAAGCATCTAATATGAAAGTCCTGAATATCCTATAAAGAGAATTCCCAATGATTATAGGTGTCCTAGTAGTGCGATTCGGATGAATAGACGACTAAATTAAATTTCTTCTCTTGGACATCTTTGTGTTTTTTTTTTTCTTTTCGTTTAGAGTTCTGTATTGACTTTGACTTTATAGCATTCCGAACTTTAGATGTGCTTTTATATACATAGGTTTAACCTGTTACCTGCTGGAGGTCTGCGGTCACCACTAGGGGGAGCTTAGTAACTACTGTGCTGTGGTGGAAGCTGCAGGCATGTTAACTTTTAATGTTTTCATAGACTATGATGGCCTGTCCTTGGGAGAAGCTGTCACTTCAGATTAGTGGGAGTATAACTCTCTAAGCTACCACCGATAAGCCACCTGGCGAGACTGACGCTTCAGGGAGCATTGTGTAACTTTTATCGTTTTCCAGGTACAGCGCTATATGTTCAGGCGTGGCAGTGCCTGGTAATGTATTCCAGTCCCTTTCACATCAATAGAACTAAACTACCGGACCAAGTACAGCTTCTACATCAGGGTGTTGCAGAACTACAATTCCCATCATGCCTGCACACCCTTTGGCTATTCAGGCACGATGAGACTTGTAGTTTTGCAACAGCTGGAGGGGCTGAAGGTTGTCCGCCCCTTGGGGGAGATTTATCAAACATGGTGTAAAGTGAAACTGGCTCAGTCGCCCCTAGCAACCAATCAAATTCCACCTTTCATTTTCCAAAGAGTCTGTGAGGAATGAAAGGTGGAATCTGATTGGTTGCTAGGGGCAATTGAGCAAGTTTCACTTTACACCACGTTTGATAAATCTCCCCCATTATCTGTATTATGTAGTGCACAATTAAAAGAACACAGCTCTTGCTGCCGCACCTCCAGTCAGTTGATCAAATGTAATCCCATCAGCCAGACCCCTACTAACTTGAAATTAGTGGCCTGTCCTATGGAAAGCACCTTTAAATTTGTGTTTATACACAAAATCATGTGAAAGAAGTAGTAGAATTACAATTTAAACTTTAAAAGGAGAATTTAAAGGAGAAGTCCAATGAAAATTTTTTTTTTTTATTAAAGTATTGTATTGCCCCCCCTAAAATTATACAAATCACCCTGCACTTACTACTGCATCAAGGCTTCACTTCCTGGATAACATGGTGATGTCACTTCCTGGATAACATGGTGATGTCACAACCCGACTCCCAGAGCTGTGCGGGCTGTGGCTGCTGGAGAGGATGATGGCAGGGGGACACAAGGCACTGGAGGGACACTGAGCATCCCTCTGCCATCATCCTCTCCAGCAGCCACAGCCCGCACAGCTCTGGGAGTCGAGTCGTGACATCACCATGTTATCCAGGAAGTGACATCACTATGTTATCCAGGAAGTGACATCACCATGTTATCCAGGAAGTGAAGCTTTGAGGCAGTAGTAAGTGCAAGGGAAAAAGCCCTTTATAAGCATTTCCTGTAATAAGTGTATATTGGGGATTTGTATAACTTTTGGGGGACAATACGATACTTTAATAAAAATTTTCACCGGACTTCTCCTTTAACTTGTCCCTTATCCACATGATGGGGGACAAGTAAGACATCATGTGGGATCCGACCTCCGACTGGTTCCCAGCTTCTGTGGTATGAATAGAGCCGTGTACGGCATGTGACCCACGGCTCTATTCACTCCTATGGATGTACCGGAGAGAGCTGAGTAAGCCAGGAAAACGCTGTACTTGACTCTCTATGACACCTCCATAGCAATGAATAGAGCTGCGGGTCACATGCCGTACCTGTGGCTCCATTTATACCACAGAGGCTGGGGGCTGATACTGAGACCACCGAGGGATTCGGAGGTCGGAATCCCCCCCCCCCCGTGATATCGTCCTTGTCCCCTCCTGTGGATAGAGGACAAGTTAATTTTGTTTGGGAATACCCCTTTAAATTTGTACCTTTACTTTAGAGTTAAAAAAAATGTGGAAATGTCAAAGTAATGCTTTTTTATTTCCTTTTAGCTTTTTTTTTTTTTTTTTTTTTTTTTAAACCAACCTAATAGAAAATCCAAGTATGCAATTATTGCCTGAAGGCCTCCGTGTCTTGGTTGCCTTTACTCGGTGCCAGGTTCAGCACTTTCGGAGCCTTGGCACTCCAGCTCCGCTAATATTTTATGCTACTTTCTAATTAGCTGCTCAATTTCCTTGAAACTGTGAAAACTAAGCAAGAAGCATATGAGCGGCTCGGCGTAGTCACTGGGAAGAGATGTTTTTTGGCAAGACTTTTTTGCTAACTTCACCGGCTGGACCGCGGAGTCCAAACCTCTTGGATGTAAAAGTGAGAGCGCAGAATGCTAGAAAGACAAATTCTGTCATCTGTTCATTACTCGCAAATTAGCTTTGATGGAGCTCGGGGTGATTCATAGCAGGTTTAGCTCCGCTATGATGTCAGGGGTTTCCTGAAATATTGCAAGCAATTGCTGCAATGCAGGAGTAGTTTAAGAGTAAATTATACCGGTGAATACAAGACCTTGAGTCATCGTCTTAAGGGTCAGTCTGGCGTGTCTGGTTTATATCCACCTAGGAATGCATCCCTACATGTCTCTCCCATGGGCATTATCAGGTGGTGGAGATGCCCATACATTTAAAGGGGCATTCCTAGCATATCTATGGGACCCACACCTTGAGATTATCTACCCACCCCCGACTACCTCCCTTCTAACAAGTGTGTAACAACAATATAGAGACATAGAAACTCTTATTTTAACTATTTAAATGAAAATGTATGTTTTGTAAAATTTTAGAGAAAATAAACATTTATTCATGGAAATACACCTTTAAATGCTCACTGAAATATCGAACAATCACCCTCTTGGTTATAGCCAATGTGATTGCTAATATTTTTGTATGTCACTTAATTACTGAAATTTATTATTACCCTTGATAAAAAGCTCTAAAATCTTGGCCACTAGGTGTCTCCTTGAAATACGCTATCTGCTGCTTGTTGTAAGGGGAAATCCGTCTCTAGCAACAAACACAACAAGACTGACATAAGAAGTGTGGGCAGGGAACGTGCCGTGTGCAGGAAACAAAGACAGCAGTTCAGTGCTTAGTATATTCCGTTACTTGCTGTGCTGTTGTTTTCCTTTTCTGCCTATATAGAACCTTGTAAAAGCCAGTGTACCAGTAACTTCTCTGTAGTGTCTGTAGCTATAGTAGTTGTGTAAAACAACAACACTAACATAGGAAGTGGCGGCAAGGGTTAGCATGTGCTATGTGTAATAGTGGAAGAGAGACAAAAAGTGTTTGCTTGCATACTGTGAGCCTGTATGCATTCTCCAGATGATAACACTGTCCCTGAAAGGTAAATAAAGGCTTCCCTCTCATCTCAGCAGCATTAGTTCAGTGCTTAGTGTGACCCTTTTCTTGCTGTTTCTTTGTTGTTGTTTGGTCAGATCCAGTCACCCAGCTTTATAAGACTCCTGGATGGCAGATGGACATGGGAAGGGGAAGGTTCCCGATAACAAAGCTGCCTGGTTAAGTATTAATACTACTTGTGTTGTTTTGTTATTGTGGGATTTATTAAGCCCCTTTCAGGTTTGGGAGCTGCCCCCCTACAATGCCCTTATTATGTGGCTGCTTCTTCTGTTCCCTGCCCTCTGTGTATACATTACATTGTCATTGTCGACAGCAGGTGAATGTATTCGGCGGAGGCGGGTGTTTTCTGCCTTGGTTGCTTTTGTCTTTCAGGGATCTGCTATAGACCTTTATAACTCCATGTAGCCTGTCGGCCGAACAACTTCCATCTGTTCTCCGTGATCCTGGCCCCCCCACCTTACCACAATGTTGCATCAAGGATTGAAAAACAAAAGGACGTGTCATCTAGTCTTCATGATATTCCCTAGAGAGACTTTTATTGCTATAATGAAATAAATTTAACTAATAGATTGACTCCTGGGGGTCACACTTTGACCTTTCCTCATTAAAGCATAAATACACACAGAGCATTGTGCACCTAAAATATTCTTGACTGATCCCACGAGGTGTGAATAGGGCGCTGCACAGATCCATAGAAAGTCTATGACCCAACCCCTCATTGATCAAACCTTAGGCTATGTTCACACAACGTATATTTTCGTAAAACCACGGCCGTTGTTGCATGGTGAGAATGAATTTGATGGCTCTACATCACGTCGTAGATCAGGTCCTAAGTTCCCGGTGTGGGGTAGCACATTAATAGGACCATGATAAATGCTTCTCCCTTTGGCACCGCACACAGATGATTCTTAGCAAACGCCTCCGTCTGCCGCTTCCACGCTGCCACAGCCCCTGCCATAAATCAGCCAGGCAGTAAAGGCCGTCCTCAGCCTTGATGCACACTATTATTTATAGATCTGTACATCGCTCAACACCTTGTCAGCCAGGCGCGGGTCCATAGATCTGGTCCAGGATGGCTCTTTACTAATTTATCATCTCTGGCTGCTGTCCTTGGATCTGCCCTTCATGATTCATGGTGACTGGCCTAGCTGAAACCCCTAAGAGCCCCCAGGTATGTTTGTACTATTGAGTTGCTATACAGTATACATGATGAATTAGATGCATGATGTTTCATAGTAACTTCTTTACCTGATCCCGTCTCCTCTCGGCCTGTGGGAAGGTGATCTCAAAGAAAAGAACTTACATCAATTCCTAACCTTCTTGTTCCCAATACGTTGCAGCCAAGACTTTAAGAAACTTTTGACATGTTGTAGAGACCTTTCAAAAGTTTTTATCAAACTCCAAGTGAGGCAGGAGTAGTGTGTGCTGAACTTAGACGCACTTTTCTGTCTGCTTATTCTAGCGACTGGCCGAACTCTTAACCCTTAGACCCCCAGTGATGAAAACTTGTCATGTCAGAAGGTTTTTAAAGTGACTGGCAGACTTAAATTGACACAGAAGCACAGAAATGGGGCCAAGGATGAAGGTAAGAGACAAACCTTCATCCGCAGCGCCTACTTTGCTATAGGTAGATATCAGCCGGTTATATTCTTCTAAAGGCCCTATTTTACGGAACGGTTATCGGCAATTACGGCCCGTGAAATAGAAGGCAACGATAAGCTGACATCGTTCATGTCGGCTGATCGTTGCAGTCGTTTGTTTTCCGAAATGTGGAAGAGGAGTGGCGACAGCAGATGGCTGCTGTATACTATGGGCTGCCTGGACGATCTAGCGATCACCCGTGCAGCCTCCTCCAGACTCACCCGCTCGTTGCTAATAGCGCTCGTTTGCTCCTCATAGTCCCACCGTGGAATATGGGCTAAACTGGTTAGAAATTGAAAACAGGGAGGAAGGCAGGAGGGTGCAGGTAAATAAGTAAATGTACCCATCCCCGTGTCTCTGTTGCACCATTTCTGGGTCCTGCACATGGCCACCAGCTGTCCTTTTTGTCTGGAATCTCTTCCAGCTGCAATATCATGGCTGATTGCTCCGCCACTCATTGACTGGGGGCAGTGTCACTGATTGGCTGATCGGGCAGTCGATCATGTTGGTACGTGACATTGCTGCTGGAAGAGCTGCAGGTGGTCGCGGGCTGTCAACCGGACATGGGACAAGTAAGAATACTTTATTATTTTCCCTGCACCCCTCTGTCTTCCTTCCTTTTTTGAAGGCATGATGGGAATTGTAGTTTTGCAACAGCTGCAGTACTGAAGGTTCCCCATCCCTGCCTTAGGACCCTATTTTACCGGACGATTATCGTTAAATCGTTCGAATCTAAACGATAATCGTTCGTTTGAAAAGCAGTTAATGATTAACGACCGAATGAGAAACCTGGACCTATTTTTATCGTTGCTCGTTCGCAAATCATTCGCATTGAATAAGACGTTGTTCGGTCGCTCGCAGTAGATACGAACAAAAAAGCGAAGAAATAGCGAAGAAAAAACAATTGCAAATCCGATCATAAGTAACGATTATCATTCCATGGAAATGAGTGAACGTTTTCAGGTCTTTCGCAATAGCGGTCGTTTGAGATCGTTAATCGTTAACGATTATGCGAACGATAATCGTCCGGTGGAATAGGGCCCTTAGACTGATAAGTGAACCGGTTGTGATGGATGAGAATTACTGTACTTATATCAACTACTGGACATAGGAAGCCTTGAAATAAGTGCAAGCCATGAAGAGACGTCTCTGTAGAGTTATGCTGCCTGCAGAGAAGCCAGGATAAAGTTAGATAAGAAATAATGTTCTAAGATATCCGTAAGAAACCCCCTGAAGATGCCGGAGTCAGATTTCTGCCTTTTTTTAGCTAGTGCATCCTAAAACCTGCACATGTGAACAGTTACCACTAGAAACCTGAGCTCTGTCCTGTCTTAATAAGAAGCTGGTTAGGCTCCATATATCTTCTGGATGGGGACATGAGAAAATCAGATGCAAATAGCTGGTGGTCGGTCACTGACTATCCGTCCTAATATTCTGGGGCAGCATGTAATAGGTATAGTGCTGATGGCGGCCCGAGCAGAGCACTGTATGGGCTGTGGATGCATAGAGAGTTAGTTGTTCTATCCTCAGCTCCGAGCACAAGATAAATGTACATTTTATGGCTGTAACCTTAATCAGAAGAGCAGCTAATCTCCGGGAGTACAGAAGGAAGCTCCAGATTAAGTGACGGCACCGTCCTGTTCTGGGAAATTATTCTGTGCCACAAAAGGCTGATGATTAATGGAGCTCACCGTCCTGGTCCTGGTAAGTGCGCCGGCTGAAGGATTTGTTTGTTGTAAGCTCAAAAGGGAACACAGTGAACAAATCATCCTAATGCCTGCACTGGGAACAGTATGTGGCCGTGTTACACAGAGCCACAGTGACCTCTAGTGTCTTAGTGGAGGACTGCAGCATGTCATGTACAAGGCCTTATACCACTAACTTTGCTTTATGTTGATTGTCTTCTGACACGGAGGGATTGTATCCTAGGTTTTAAATATCTATTTATCTATCTATCTCCTATTTATTTATCTGTCTATCTATCTATCTATCTATCTATCTATCTATCTATCTATCTCCTATCTATCTATCTATCTATCTATCTATCTATCTATCTATCTCATAATGGAACTAATGGGAGAAGTTACTCTTTCCTTTCAGAAAGTTATATATAACAAGAAGATTGGTGGGCATTTGACCACTGGAATCACTATAAAGTATATATTGTGTTGAAGGAGTTTCTGTCCCCTTGCAAAAAAATGGTCCATTGGCAAGGAATGGCGGGACAAAAAACATTCACGTACGCTCCTGTTCACACCTGGTGCTGTTTATCTACCATGCTTAGTGACTGGCTGCAGTAGTGACCTATGCACAGTGTACGGTGTATGTGTATAGCCATCGTATTAGAGTTCAGAGCATTGGGCCCTTCATCAGGCAGGATGACTGGCTGACAGATCAGCAGAAGACGCCATCCTCACTGACAGAGGTGATCTCCATATAGAACATGTATTCATCCATGGATAACCAGGATACAGAACAGAAGCTCCTGTAATAGATCCTGCTGTGTATCATGTTATGTATCCTGTCTATCCATGGATGAATACATGTTCTATATGAAGATCACCTCTGTCAGTGGGCGACACAGCCACTTCATTCTTCTGTGGGTTGGATCAGACTGTGTGTTGTTGTCACTCTGCATTATGGAGAGTGGCATAGAGGCCGTATTGATCTTGTAAGCTGAGGTTAAAGGGGTTGTTCACCAAAAATGTTCTTTTTATGTTATTTTTTATTAAAAAATCCAGTATTTTTTAGCTGCTGTATGTCCTGCAGGAAGTGGTATGTCCTGCAGGAAGTGGTGTTATTTCCAGTCTGGAGACCAGTAGAGGTTTTCTTTTCAATCTTTATTTATTGAAGTTTTTTAGTTTTTACAACAATACTTTAGGGAATACAGAGAGAAAAGAGAGGGGGTGGGGGGGAGGGGGTTTTCTATGAGCATTTGCTACTACTCTGGACAGTTCCTGACATGGACAGAGGTGGCAGCAGAGAGCACTGTGCCAGACTGAAAACAATACATCACTTCCTGCATGGCATACAACAACTGATAAGTACTGGAAGACTGGAGATTTTTAAATAGAAGTAATTTACAAATCTATGTAACAGACAGCAGTTGATTTGGAAGATTTTTTTCTTTTAAAATAGTGACATTTTTGCTGAAAAACACAATGGGAACCTGAACTTATAGTGCAACGCAATGTAAATTTGTTATAAGATATGGGCACAGATTCTGTTACTAGAGATGCCACAACGTGCCATATAGTACAGTCCTCTGGTATTCCTCCTGGAAATCAGCTCCAACTAGTTGACAACTAGGTGTTACCCTTGTCAGCACTGATTGCATGTTGTCAGACTCTATAGGAAAAAGGGTAAAGGGCCTTGTACATGGGATGGGATGGCAGCGATAAAAGAAAACTGACAGCACAGATGTATCATGGGGGAGATTGATCAAAGATGGTGTAAAGTGAAACTGGCTCAGTTGCCCCTAGCAACCAATCAGATTCCACCTTTCATTCCTCACAGACTCTTTGGAAAATGAAAGGTGGAATCTGATTGGTTGCTAGGGGCAACTGAGCCAGTTTCACTTTACACCATGTCTGATAAATCTCCCCCTATATGTACATAGTAGATGTATGTAGGATATATATACATCTCAGCTGTCAGTTTAAAGATCATTTACATCCCCCGCTGCTTGTCTCCTCCAGTCCGTCAGTCAGCTGTATCTTCAGTCCCCGCCTCCTCCTCCCGCAAGACTGGATGAGATGTGCCGGGTTATGCTAACAAGCGTCGATCTTGCTGATTGCGTCCTTTGCGGCTAACAAGTTGGGACGTGTAAAGGGACCTTATTGGTAATATTAATTGATTTTCAAAAAGAGTAAGGGTACTATTACACGGAATGATAATCGGCCGAATCGGCCCTATCCAGACGATTATTGCTCTATGTAATAAACACAACGATTAGCCGATGACAACGATAATTGGCTGATCGTTGATATAGGTTTGGACCTATAATTTTTAGGCGCCGACCACGCATTGCTACGTGTAATAGCGGTGCACGGCCAGCGGCTGACTATTTGCAAAGTGCCTATTACCTATCCATGGTCCAGGGCTCCTCCTGCGCTCTGCTTCCCCCCCGGACCTGCCTTCGCTGACTCGCAGCTCAGCCAATCACTGGCCGGGGCTGCCGCAGCCATTGATTGGCTGAGCAGCCTGTGAGCTAAGACAGGTCGCTCTAAAGCTGCAGCGCACGGGACCCGGGGAGAAGCAGACCAAACTGATTAAAAAGTATCCGCTTTTAAGCATACACCAAAATGTAGTTGGCCATGTTTTTGTGTACAGATGACTTTTTTTTTTTTTTTATAATGGAAGTCAGTGGAAAAATGGATCAAAACAGATGTACACAAATGCATCAGTTTTCCATCTGTTTTTTTTTTTTTTTGTTTTGTTACAAAAACGGATGGGAAAAGCTGATTGCAAAAACGTAGTGTGAACCCAGCCTAACCTATAATGTCAGAATTATTTATTTCTCTTGTTGGATCATGATCTATGTCTCTCGTATATCCACAGGTCACGTCCTGGGGAGGAAATAGCTGTTTTTAGCAAAAATAGCAAATTCTGGGATCTCCATGATACAATGTCCTTTCAGGAGTTACATGTTTTTTTGTTTTTTTTTTTGTTTTTTTTTATTTGCTTTTATTATTTGACTTTTTCTTCCAGCCTAGAAAGAAGCGTCTGCTGTCGAGGCATCGGGGCGTCCCGTCTGCTCATGTCATTGATTTGTTAGAACACCGTATAACTTTCACGGATGAAATACCTTTATGGATTTTCCAGATCGCTCCAGAATATAGGCAGAATATCAATGCCTTTAGTGTCCTTTTTTAAAGATTTAGGTTTTTGGCAGCGGGGATAACATGCAGTTAAGTCTGTCTAGACTTGAGACGTAGCAGGAGCGGTCAGACACAGAGCTGTTTCATGGTTGCACGGGGGATGTCAGGAGGGGGGGGCACGGGAGGGCATTGGCGGCTTCTGATGGATTTGCCCTTATTTAAGAAGGAGCGTGCAACACAATGTGACAAGTGACACGTGGAGCACCGCAGGGAGCAAGGGGATCGGCTTCTTACAGGACACGCTGAATCTTGCTGTCATCTGTACAGAGCAGAATTGCAATTCTATCAGTAAACCTGCAGCGCTTCAAATGGAGCAAAACTGCAGCAGCCTTCGTCTGTCAGGGCATGATGGGTGTTGTAGTTTTGCTACAGCTGGTTATGAACACTGCTTGGCTTCTATGAACATGTTACTTTCTTCCTAAAACAGCGCCACTTTTGTCCTCAGTTTGGATGTGGTATTGCAGCTCCGTTTCATTGAAGTGAATGGATGTGTAATACCACGCACAACCTGAGGACAGGGGTGGCGCTGTTTTGCAAGAAAGTAGTTGTGTTTATTCCAATCATTGATAACCCCTTTAACCCCTTCAAGACAGAGCCCTTTGATGCTCAAAAGTCCGGGTCAAATTAATGCAATGTTCCTCCCCGTCTTCTAAGAGCCATGGTGCTTTTATTTTTCCACCTACAGGGCTGGTTGTGGTGTCATTTTTTTGCGCCATGATCTCTAGTTTCTATTGATATCATATTGGTGTAACAGAAAAATTTTGATTGCGCTTTATAAATTTTTTTGTGATATATAATTTAATAAAATCAATCCTGGGGTTTTTTTTTTTTTTTTTTACGCCGTTCACCCTGCGGGAACAATAATGTTATATTTTAATAGATCGGACAATTCCGCACGCTACCATATGTAATATGTTTATTTATTTTTATTTATTATATTATGTATATTATATTTATATCTATTATATTTTATATTTATAAGTGTTTTTTTATACTTTTCAAAACCTTTTTATTACACTTTTTTTTTTTTTAACACATTTGCAACAAATGGCAGACTGGTACATGGGGGAAGAGGACCCTGCCCACGAGGGCTTACAAGGCTAAGCTCTTATCTGTTCCAGTCCCAATCTAGCCAGTTTCAGGGTACACAAGTGCTGGTATTGATAGGCACACAAAACTGCTGGGATCAGGGCTTCAGCAGCCCTGCAGTTCCTAATACAGTCAACGGTGGCAGTTGAGGGTCCTTATCACCCATTACAGTCAATGTAAAAACAATTGTTGTATTTTGGAATACCCAATACCCTTTTGATCTTGAGTTATTACAGTTCCATTGGTGCAGATTTTTTTTTATAATTTATAGGGCACTTCCATATTTCGGCTACAGGGATTGGCCGTCAGTCAGGTTCGTGTAGCAGTGTTACTATTTCCAGCACTTATCCTAGTCCTGGTCTGACATTTTTACTTAGTAAAAAACATGTGAACACTCTATTAGGCGATGTTCAGACGCTGTAAGAGACCGGTTGTTCCGTGACCCGGCCGGGTCACGGAACGTCCGGTCTCAGAAAAGATTATCCTGGGATGATCTTTAGCCCTGCAGAGTCCCGATGGGGGCGAATCCGTGCGCCCCTGCATCAGAACACCCACTGCACACTATAGTGTGCACTAACAGGTTTTCTGCGGCCGCTATTCAATGAATAGCGGCCGCAGAAAACTGACATGTCAGTTTTTTGCTGCGCCGCTAGGGATCCCGGCCGGAGCCTATACAATGGGGGAGCTTAATCAAACATGGTGTAAAGTGAAACTGGCTCAATTGCCCCTAGCAACCAATCAGATTCCACCTTTCATTCCTCACAGACTCTTTGGAAACTGAAAGGTGGAATCTGATTGGTTGCTAGGGGCAACTGAGCCAGTTTCACTTCACCATGTTTGATAAATCTCCCCCTATGTGTATACCCTCCAACCGGGATTCCATAGGCGGCAATGTTACGTATATTTTCGTAATAATCACGGCTGTTGTTGCAAAAGGCAACAACGGCTGTGGTTTAACGAAAATATACGTAGTGTGAACATAGCTTTAGAGGGATGATTTCTTGACCTGTGTTCTTCTCTCCTTCATTGGGACTCCATGGATCCATGAAGCCTGTCTGTGAGCTGGGACGATTCCCGTACATGTTCAGGTCGGGATACCTGAGACGCTTTACTGCAGGTGCTTTGCTGGGAGTTGTAGCTCGGGTACAATAAGCCTATTATAGACGCACACTGTAACTATTAAAACCAGATGGAATGTCTTTTAAATCCAGATTCCACACGGTGAGACGCTAGTGGGATCGCCATCACTGGCAGCATCTGTAATTGTGGATTTAGGACAAATAGGTGGGATTTGTGCGGTGGTCCTGTGCGCTCGGAGGAGCTGAGGACAGATGATCAGGGGCCGCTCCGCCATCGCCCTTTTCACTTCGAGGTGATGGAACTCTCTCGGAGTGCTGCATTGCTTGGATGCCATTCAGAAACATGCTGCTTTTTATTTCCTACATGAGAACAAGGGGGCCGCCGCCGCTTTAAGTGTGCGGTTCTAGTTGAATAGCAACAACCTTGTGGTTTTGGAATGCGAGTAATAATTGCTTTCATTTCTTGGAAACATGATTTCTGGAGGTCGGTGGGGTAACCATCTCTGTTCTGTGCTTATGGAGTTCATCTGTAGCTTAGGGTCCTATTACACAGAGTAATTTTTAACGACTAACGATAAACGATCGCAAACGAGATTGTTTAGCGTTAACCTGAAATCGTTCACCATATTACACAGAACGATAATCGTTAGTTATGATAGTTACGACTATCGTTATTGTGATCGTTACTATGATCGTTTATTGCTTCTGATCCCAGCAAAGCAATGAACAATGAGCGATTAGTGAAAAAATACAGAACTACAGCGAAGGAATGTGGAATTACAGCGAACGATCAACAATAATTTTAGGTTCAGATCTAAATCAACGATCGACATACGAACGATTTTTTGATCGTTGCCTGCAATTACACAGAACGATTATCGTTTAAATTTGAACGATATAACGTTTTTTCCCACGATAATCACCCTGTGTAATAGGGCCCTTAGTGTGAGGACGGACCCTGGTATATTATAGATGCGGTCTATTACACTCGTGCTTATTTACATAAGAGATCAGCCTATCCGATAGATACACGTTTACTTTTTTTTCCTTCTGGAGGAAAGCAATCTCCTCCACAGGGAAGAGGGGGGGTGATTTCTCCCAGTGTTCTTCAACCTGCCACTATCCAGCCATTATTGCATAACTACAACTCCCATCTTGGCATGAGATCTTGAGGTTTGAGGAACACTGCAATATTACACAGGACGATTATCGTTCGAAAAATCATCATATCGCTCGAATTAAAACTATTATGGTTTTGTGTGTATGTAGGCAACAATTGAAAAGTCGTCTGTGTGCAATTGATTGCAACTTTTGAGCTGAACATAAAATCATTGTTAATTGTGATGTCACATTATAGGAAGAATGCACACTGTGATGTCACATTATAGGAAGAATGCGCACTGTGATGTTACATTGTAGGATGAATGCGCACTGTGATGTCACATTATAGGAAGAATGCGCACTGTGATGTCACATTATAGGAAGAATGCGCACTGTGATGTCACATTATAGGAAGAATGCGCACTGTGATGTTACATTGTAGGATGAATGCGCACTGTGATGTCACATTATAGGAAGAATGCGCACTGTGATGTCACATTATAGGAAGAATGCGCACTGTGATGTCACATTATAGGAAGAATGCGCACTGTGATGTCACATTATAGGAAGAATGCGCACTGTGATGTCACATTATAGGAAGAATGCGCACTGTGATGTCACATTATAGGAAGAATGCGCACTGTGATGTCACATTATAGGAAGAATGCGCACTGTGATGTCACATTATAGGAAGAATGCACACTGTGATGTCACATTATAGGAAGAATGCGCACTGTGATGTCACATTGTAGGATGAATGCGCACCGTGATGTCACATTATAGGATGAATGCAGACTGTGACATGAATGTGTGCATTATTCCTTTATTGTGACATTATGGTGACTTCCTGTAATGTGACATCACTGCTTGAATTATCCCTTTATTATGACATCACAGCATACATTTTTTTTTTCATTAGTAAACTATTATGTACATTCTGTGTATTGTGACATAACTGTGTACTCCATCCCTGTGTTGTGACATTACTATATTATCCCTGTACTGTGACATCATGTTATGTTTGTGGATACAGAATTGGTAGGGTTGAAAAAAAAGCAAGAGTCCATGTAGCCCAACCCATAACTGCACTGCGTTGTGTAGTAGGGATACAGTAGGGGTAGGGGTATGCGTACAGTAGGGGTAGCATAATGCACATAGTAGAGGTAGGGTTATCTGTACAGTAGGGGAAGGTAATGCACACGGTAGGGTTAGGGTGATTCACACAGTAGGGGTAGGGTTATCCGTACAGTAGGGGTAGAATGATGCACACAGTAGGGGTAGGGTTATCCGTACAGTAGGGGTAGGGTTATCCTTGCAGTAGGGATATCCACACATTAGGGCTAGAGTTAGCTGTACAGTAGGGTTAGGTTGATACACGCAGTAGGGGTAGGGTTATTTGTTCAGTAGGGGTAGGAAGATACACACAGTAGGGGTAGGGTTATCTGTTCAGTAGGGGTAGGAAGATACACACAGTAGAGGTAGGGTTATCCGTACAGTAGGGCTAGGGTTATCCGTACAGTAGGAGTAGGGTGATCCACATAGCAGGGTGACATCACTTTATACATTACACCATAGTAAGAAACAGATTACTGCCACTACCTGATTCTTACCTTCCATTCTCATGCTGCCATATCACAGACTCCGCTCCCAGTATGGTGCTCAGCAAGTATATAGTAGTAATAGTATGATGGAGCACAATCACAGTCCCAAATGTAGAAAAAATAGCGGCCCTCATTAGATGAAGGATAAAAACTTCTCCTCCTCCTCCTCCATCAGAGGTTGCTGCAGATCATTCTTCCCATGTTTCACTTATTACATTAGCCATGTGCATTAGGGATTAGCAAAAATTTGATGCGTTTTTCTGGTTCTAACCTGCGTCTAGAGGCGTCACAGTGGACCGGGCCCTGGTGGTTACTTCTCATGCCCATAACCCTAGATGATTCTGTCGTCCGTTGCCTTTTCAGATATTGTTGGGCCGACATTGCTGAGATATCATCTGTCCCTATTGGGCTTCTTTTTCGCATGATGTAATTTCGATTCCTGATTTCAGCGATTTATTGTAAAATCCCATGTCCTATGCTGAATATAACAAAAATCGCAACATACAATCATGGTCACAATCCCACGTCGCCTAAAGCCAGGCATTCCTCCAGTGTCATGTGTTCCCTATAGGATGTAAAGCTATGGCCGCCCCCACCGTACGCTGCGGCTGCCTATATCCTCCTCACCACTAGATGTCACAATTACTACAGGAGCCTTAGAGGTTACTAAGGGCCTGGTGGAAATTCAACTATGTATCACTGCATTTAACATATCACTGTTTCCACGTCGCAGAAGCCAAAAAAAATCTGATACAGTGTGATATATAGAAGCAAGGAACAACTGGAATAATGAAATTTCAAAAAGAAGTCTTTTTAAAGGCTGGTTGTAACAATTCTGCGGGGTATTGTAAATGCCTCAGGTGCACTTGATACTGCCGTTACGTTCCTGGCTTTTGCTTATAGTTTTTATGGAAAGATGGATTGAAGTTCAATTTAAAAATATTCGGTAATCCCTCTCAGGACATACTGTAACAGCTGGTATTTCTGTGCTGCAGCAAATCGATTCCATACAGCAGTCACTAATACTCCGGACTGGCTTCTGATAGCGAATTCCGAAGGGTACAGGGGTATCCGGGCCAAGGAAAACAGCATCATCGCTGCAAATATGTAGCTTCATTTGCCGGGCTGGAAATACGGAGGGTTCGGGCCAGAAATATATTAACATTTCACTAGTCCATATTTCATTGGGTCGTTCCCTTTTTTTTTTTTTTTTTTTAACAGGGTATTTATTATATCCATACACAAATCTCCTGCCGTTCAAAAGGTTGGGGGTTGTAAAATGGTGTGTGAAGCGTGTTTTCTGGGCGTTTATTATTGCTTTGTAATTTTTTTTTTACTTTTATTGATAAGGTGATTGTAAAACTATGTGACATAATGTTTTCTTGGTCCTTTTTTTAGCATATAAAAGGTTAAAAAAAAAAGTATTAGAAAAGTATTTAGCATATAAAAGGGTATTAAAACTGCAATGTTCTCATTTAAAAAAAAAAAAACTAAATAGTGTTTTGGTAACTACCTTGGTTGTTTCTCTTTGTGGCTTTTATTCTGCGATTCTAGAATTTTTTGTGTGAAAAATCTCGGTGGGGAAAAGGAAACAAACATGAAAAACACCATAATAGTAAAGCAATCGAAACGAAAAGGTTTTAGAATTTATACCTCACAAGAGGGAGGGCCATTGCTTAGAAGAGAAGGGGCATGGTCGCTGTTATTTCAAACAACTTTCCTGCATTCGGTAGTCTAGGTAATTCCTAATATTTCTGTAAATAGCTTCATTTAGCAAAAAGGACTCCTTAGGCTGGGATCGCACTACGTTTTTGCAATCCGTTTTTGCAATCCGTTTTTTTGCAAAAAAAAAAAAAGTGGGAAAAAAAGGATGCATTTGTGTGCATCCGTTTTGATCCGTTTTTCCATTGACTTCCATTATGAAAAAAAAAAACTGATCAAAATGGATCAGGTTTTTTTTAATGTACACAAAAACGTAGCTGACCCTACTTTTGTGTCCATTAAAAAAAAACGAATCCGTTTTGACGTGTTTTTTTTTACTATGTAAGTCAATGGTTAAACGGATCAAAAAGGATGCACACAAATGCATCTGTTTTTTTTTTTTCCATCACAGCTACTTGGAAGAACAGCGCCATCCCGTGCCCACATGCTGTTTGTGGTATTACAATGGTAATTCTCTATGCCTTTTTCAAAACACTCAAATATATTTATTTGTTTAATATACATGGCTTATACTCTTGATAATTCTTGGTAACTCGGTCCAGTAATATCCTGAAATCCCCCACCATACGGAATGACTAGTGATGGCTCCGCAGTCAGGGGATTACTGGGAAGAGGAGAATCCAGTTTGCTCAGTAATTGTTTCCTTTGATGCGAGAACTTGTGAAACGGTCAGGAAAAAAAGCCAAAATGAGATGAATCACTTACCTAGAATTTCATGTTTGTTATTAGGTTTAAACTACAGATTTAGTCCTGTAGACAGTTCATGGAGTGTGCGAACCCACAGGATCCCAGAGCTCGGACCCCCAAGATCAGACACTTATCCCTTATCTAGTGTTTGCTCACTTCTCTTTCAAGTTACAGCACGTGACATACTCCTCTTTGCTATGCCGGTGACATAGTGCTGTGGTTAGGGGTTACTGGTGCCTTGCACAATGCTAGGTAGGCAAGAGGAAGCATCAAGATAGCAATTGAAGGGTTAAACTAGGCATTAATCAGGAAGCCACTGTACTGGGAAATGTATGATAAGGTACTGTCCAGAACAGTAGATGGCATGTTGGGGAGAGAAGGGGTTACAGATGTACTGGCTTTGCAAGGTGCTATGAGAAGAAAGAAAATAGTAGCAAAGCAAGGAAAGGGTTACACTAAGCACTGAACTGCTGTTGAGGTCAGAGGGAAACCTTGATATACCTTTCATGGACAGTACGGCTCCTCTGGACATTCACAGATACAAGCACACAGTCTTCCTCTCCAGCATAGGCTAAGCGCCTATGCCATATATACACATTGATGCAAATGCAACAGGTTCGTGGCCCAGTTTGCACCAAAAAGTGTCTCTTAAAGAGTACCTATGAAAAAAAATCAGTCAAAGTCAGTGTGTGCAGACAATGTCCGATCAGGGGAACGAGCGGCACGTTCTCTCCTGACTGTGATAGGTTACCTGGACAGCTGCATAATGTAAGTGTTTTGGGCTCACCAGGTTGGAAAATAACGGCAGTGAACTCCTGGTGTATGGGCTCCTCCTGATTCGTCTACTGATCGGTTGCAGACCTGAGCTCTCAGACCCCGACTAAACAAAACTTCTGACGTTTTTTTTATGACTGTGCCCATTTAAAAAGTCACTGTTGTAGAAATCAATAGTCCAGGAGATTTTAAGAAACTTTGTAATTGGGTGTATTAGGCAAATATGCCATTATCTGCATTTATAAAGCCTTTCCCCAGGTCACCTCCTCCCTTCTCTCTCATTCACTGCTCATTATCAGGAAATTGTGTCTTGTTGCGTCAGACATGCCCCTGTCTGTTCTATAGAGAGGGGGAGAAGGGAGATTAGTCACCAGTGGAGAGCAGAGAACAAAGGATTACACAGTGGGAGCTGCATGAAAGCTGGTATTCAGAGGTCAGAGAGGTCAGTGGTGACTGTCAGAGGAGATAGCCCCGTGATGTAGCTGTAAATGAACTCTTTGTTGTCCTGTTTTGGTGCCTCATCTCCCTCCACCCCTCCCCTCTCCATAGACAACCATGAATACAGGGGGGGGGGGAGCTTCAAACTGCTTTCTCATGATAAAAATGCATTTTTCGGCTAATAAACCCAATTACAAAGTCGGCTGTACTATTGATTTTTGAAAAAAAAAAAAAAAAAAATTAAACGACAATGACACAATGCCAATGGCAGTCCTGAACACTTATTACCGGGATTACCAGTCAGCGCTTTCTGTTCCACTGTTCGGCACATTTGAGGATATCGCCTTTTATCATTTGTCATATTGGTTTATCAAAGCCAATCTGTTTCTTTCCATCATATAAACCATTGCGTGAATTAAGTGCACTTTTCAGCACCATTCTCCATCTGCACAAAGTGTCCTTGGCGGCGGCTGTGTTTTTCTGGACAGACAGACTCGCCTGACTTTCATCTCCATGTTCTGTAGGCCTGACAGCGTCCAGAGTTCTGGGTCACCCTCCAACACTCGGCCATGCCCTGCATGCTGCAACGCACGCTCCTCTTCTAAGCTGAGTAATGGCAGTGTCACTACGAGAGAGGAAAACACGGCTTTTTATAAGAATATTTGGGGAATTGCAGGAATGAATCACCGGCTTAGTAAGAACCAAGTGTGGTTATTCCCTTGTTGTGAAGCCAAATTGAGTGTTCGTGGAGTTTTCTCCCTCCAGTCCACCCCGAATGATTGAGGAGTGGTGTAAGTGTACGGCTTGTGCTTCTCCTGTGACGTCCGATGTCACATACAGGGCTGGGCACACACGTGTGATCGGACGTGTAAGGGCTTCCAGTCTTATCAGCACAGTCTGCAGGGAAGAATACGGAGTACTGAGTGCACTTGTTTTAATGGAGGTCTCTTGCCAAGTTTTTCTTGAAGGGATTTATTGCGCTCATTACTGTAGATGTCTGTAAAGCCTGCTCCCCGCGTGTCAGAGCGGTCACGTCTGGGGTTTAGTGTGTGCACCGGTAGGGAGTGTTATGGTTTCTTCGGAGCAGTAGACACATCACATGGCTGACACCCTCTCAGTTTGACCCGATCCATTACTTCATTATAGATCTAGCTACGTTTGTCAAACTTAAAAAAACATAATATAGTTGACTCTGCCGTTACTAATCGGGGACTTCGTATTCTCGTCTCGTTTTAAGCTGCAGGTCATGTTCCACCAGTTTCTTTTTGTCATTGTTCCAAAGTATCTAACATTTCGATTTTTTAAATATTCTTTGTTAAAACTTTTACTTCGGATTGTGCATGTCGGATGATCTTTGGTTTAAAACAGGGATGGGGAACCTTCGGCCCTCCAGCTTTTGCAAAACTACAACTCCCATCATGCCTGGACAGCCTTTGGCTGTCCAGGCATGATGGGAATTGTGTAACATGCTGTTACACAGAACAATTATCGGCCAAGTACGGCCGATAATCGCTTCGTATAATAGTACCCTTAGAGACCAGATATCTTTCAGACATATTATATCTATCTATATAAATGGTAGTGTATTGTATTTCACTGTATTGAGCGCTTTAGCCGGCAGCCGACAGTGTTGTGTTTTGCTGGTCTCCCTTAGATCAGTGATCTGTTTCCTGTATATCTATTTATATGGGCAGCTTATGTTCATACCTATGTGTCTCCATGGTAACAGACTACAGACAATCTTTCTGTAGTCTGTCCATACAGTCATACTCCCTAGCATCTGGTCCCAACTTGACAAGTTAAAAAAAACAAAAACACAAACTTGACAAAAACATTGGCCCAAATTTGCAAAACTGTCTACATATTAAACACTGTTTGCTTAGACTAGACAGTCTGAGAATGCACCAGCTTTAAGCTGCTTACCTTTAACAAAGCCAGACCCTTTTGCAAGCAGGAAAGTGTGGTGAAAGTCATGTCAGTTTTATTTCATTTGCTGGGGTACATCTTAGCCACTGTGTGTCCTGCTCATCCACCGGGCCAGGCCTAGCATGGCACAGATTTGACGACGGATTAGACTGCAGGGCTTGTGTTTGCTATAGATGTATCACCTTTTTCTTTTCGATTTCCGTCATTATTGTTTTTCTTCCTGCTCCAAAAAAAAAATAAAATGCAACTTTTCTTTAACAGAAAACTCAAGGATTTGTATTTATTGCTGATTTTTCTTTACAATGCAAACCCAGTATAACGTATCATATGTAGTGGTCTTACACAGGATCACATATGATTCAATTACGTCATCCTTATAACCCAGAGAAATAAATCTGGTAATGTTTACGGGCCCCTTATGTCATAGAAACAAGCAGAGCACCAGGCCATCCTCTATTAAGCAAATCCCCAGACTGGCTTACTTCATTCATGTAGTCCCCAGTTCTTTGGAATAATGGTTGTAATTGGGAGACAGAATACAGGCCGGAGGTGTTCTACACCTAGTGCACGCCAAGCAAGCTTGGCACCGCCGCTCGCTCAGCTCGGTGCTGTGGTTCTCAGCCTGTGGCCCAGTTCTTTACCCATGATCCCAGGAGATCTGACAGATTGACTTTTGGCAGCTCATACTGGTAGTCTGTTCATTCTCTATCACTGAGGCAGATTTGATGACCGATGAGAACAGTTTGGCGCTCTTCTTGTCTGCCCAATTTCCTACGAGCTTCAGCTTTCAAATCCAAGACACTTTTTTTTCTGTTTTAAAAATTATAGAAATTGTATGATTGTGTTTATACTATATACTGTATATAGCTACTTTTTTGGTGTTTTTTTTATGAATGGATTTAATCATTTGTCTGGTTAAAAAAGAAAAGTTAAAGGTACGTTTAGAGAACGTTTCCGAACCATTTTTTTTATTTGACACTGCATTGAGTCTGGAAAGTCAGATGACACCTGTTTGCACCAGCTTACCCCAAAAAACATAAAATACAGGAATAGCTGAATAGAGTAACATAATAATTTATACAAGAAGAGAAATCAAAGCGCTATATCATGATCATACGTGTTGTTGGTTTCATATATGTCTATCAATCTGACAAAGTTGCCATAAGCACGCTTGCACCAGATCAGAACAGTGTTGCTTGTATTGTTTTTTTACTGTAAAGGAATAATCCCAAAAGGCAACTATACCAGATCGTTCATAGATCCATTGGTGTTCCCCGTTTCAGCCATTGTAATGAATTTACAATTCCCACCTGAGGCAGCTTTTAAAGGAGAAGTCCAGCGAAAATTTTTATTAAAGTATGTTTGTATTGCCCCCAAAAAGTTATACAAATCCCCAATAGACACATATTACGGGAAATGCTTATATAGTGCTTTTTTCCCTGCACTTACTACTGCATCAAGGCTTCACTTCCTGGATAACATGGTGATGTCACTTCCTGGATAACATGGTGATGTCACTTCCTGGATAAAATGGTGATGTCACGACCCGGCTCCCAGAGCTGTGCGGGCTGTGGCTGCTGGAGAGGATGATGGCAGGGGGACACTGAGGGACACAGGGCACTGGAGGGACACTGAGCATCCCCCTGCCATCATCCTCTCCAGCAGCCACAGCCCGCACAGCTCTAGGAGTCGGGTCGTGACATCACCATGCTATCCAGGAAGCTGTGATGTATTAGTAAGAGTTGGGAAAAAGCACTTTATGTGCATTTCCCGTGATAAGTGTATATCGGTAATTTGTATAACTTTTGGGGGGCAATACAATATTTTAATAAAAAATTTTACCGGACATCTCCTTTAATGGCTGGACATACATGTGCTTGGTAGCGATGAGTGCAGCTGGAGCATGCTCGAGTCCATCCGTTCCAAGTAAGAGGCAACTGTAGGGCTGCCTGAAAAACATAGATACGGCCATAGGCTAGGCCATATTTTCCAGGACTCTCAAAGGCAGGATCCTACAACCTCAACCACTGGTAATGAAATTCTGAATGATTGGACTCCAGCATGCTCCAGTTGCGCTCATCTGTAGTACTTGACTCTTGTGTTTCCTGAGCCTTGTCCTCTTGTAGACGTTGCAGTATGAGTTTGCAGTGACTGACCCCGTGACTGGCTGCTCCGGAGCAGTGTACATTACAAGCCCAGTGTTTGCTTTGTCAAGTGTTAATGTACTGCTCCCATCGGGGGGGGGGGGGGGGGGGTGTTATTTTAACCTGTCGCTCGTAGCACCGTGCAATTCTTACACGTCCTGGTAAATTATGATTCTGATGGAGCTAATGTACAGAACAATGTTACCTTTTGAAGGAAAACGATTCGTTCACTTAGGATGATCATAAATTTCCCCCGCTCTGACAGCCCAGCATTAGGGTGACAAATCAGACCTTCTAGTAAGTGACTGAAGGACGGCTCAGAATTGATCGGCAGACGGGACGATCCCCGCTGGCCGTTCTTTGCCTTTCCCTTTCGCCTTGTCTTCTCTGTCGGATCACACGTCATTATTTCTTCCTCTAAGTCCCTGTAGCAGAACGTGATGCATGTCACTGCTCACTTACTCCAGGATGATCACTGGCTCCTTCATTTACAGGTGATGGATTTTCTATGGGACGTAGTTGCAGAATCTATAAAGTTTAGGAAAGATTTCTGACGTGCTTAAACTGCGGCTTTACTGTACAAATGTCTGTTTTTTTCAGGTGAAGCTGAATAAATCGTGTACGCCGGATTGCCCTGCAGGATCACTACATCTGACTGTCGCCTTGCGGCGGTGTATTGTCTTCTCCTCGTGCTGATCTTGTGATTGTCCGCAGCCATGCCAGCTTTGTCGACAGGCGCTGGAAGTGACACGGGTAAGCTTGAGTGATCAAATAATGCAACATGACCTTCCCGTAAAATAATATATTCTGTCCTCTATCACTTCCTTAAAGGGAAACTCCAGTTAAGAAAGATTTAACCTTGTTCAATCCCGGCCTATAATCATAAATTGGGCCGTTTGCAGCACATCCTGACTCACATCTTGAAGCTGCTAAAAATCCTCACATCCTGGTCCATTCTGTCTCCTCCCCCTCCCTTCTGAGACAGAGGTCACATGATCTGTCTCTTTTGCCAGACAAGCTGTAACACCTCATCTGTAACCGTGCTTACCACTGACATCACACCTATGAGGGATCACCTTGCTAAGAAGCAGTGAAAAAATCTTGAGTAGTACAGCAATTGGCTCTGAGGTGCAATGCATATTGGGAGATGTAGTTTTCCAGCCAGGTGCCATGATGTAAAACTGGATCATTGGTAAAAGTTTGAATCTGTGGCTAAGAGCAGCGTAGACAAGTGGGAAAGGTGTCAAACAATCACTGGTGGAAAGGAGAGTGCACCTAAATGCTTTTTGTGCATCGCTGGAGTTCAAACAATCACAAATCCTCCTAGTTGGAGTTCGGAGGTCCAATAAAGACTTGTGGTTATCATTGGAGTTCCCCTTTGAAATAATCAATAGGGATTACAATTAACAATTCACAGGATACTGTAGGTCACGAGTCGCTTTTTGGTAAGATCCGACACCAGGCTCTCCTGATGATCAACTGGCCACACTACCCAGAGAACCGAACTGGTAGTAGTTGGCTCCGTTCAATGTGTTGTGGTCGGACCTGGTTACTGCAGTGTAGCTGCCATTCACGTGAACAGTAGCTGTGCGTCAGTTACAGGTCACCACCAATACGCAGTGAACTGAGCCAAACTGCTGCTGACTCCATTCACTGTGCTGAACAACTGATCGCCGGAGGTGTTGGTTGTCAGTACCAACCAATCAGTAACTAATGGCCTGTCCTGTGGATAACTCATCAGTATGTTTTGTGCGACGTACGAGTGCCTCATCCTTCATTCCTTTACTGCGCACAGTTCAAAGTAAGTTCTTTATCTATTTGGATGATTGAGCACCGTGAGAGTCCAAGGGTCAACCACTAGCAGGACACACCATATGCGTACTGGGATCTGTAGTGCCGAGCTATTCACCTTTTCCATGTATGCATCAGTATGTTTTGCCCGGAAAAAAACCCTTATTAAATAAATTTTACACAGTAATATAACGTTATTAACCCCTCACGTCAGCTTTACGGCTATATACGTTCTTACTGCCGATGCCCCATGTAGTAGGAATGTATATATACGTTCCTGGTGTGAAGGGGTATTAATGTGTGCAGAACTTCTTCAGTGTGATCAGCCTCCCTCACATTAATGTGCCAGCAGCCGGGGATAATGACAGGCAGTCGTGATCACACAGCTGCCTGCCATTAACCTTCTAAATGCTGCGATCTATAGCAATCTAGGCGTTTAAGAGAGTCATTGACAGGAGAAGTACCTGTCACTGACTGATCAGCACCCCCACAGCGTGTTTGAGGGGTGTCTCGATCACTTTCCCTTACAGGCAGAGGAGTAATACTTACCTCAGTCCTGTCAGTTCGGTGATCTTCTTATAAGTTTTCCTGAGGCAGACTATTAGAAGAGCACCAATAATACTAATTGCATAGCATTGATCAGTATTAGCAATCTAATGATTGCTTATAAAAGTCGCCTTAAATTTAATGTCAATTTTTTTTTTTTTTTATTTAACATTTTTAAATAACCCTGAAGTCTTGCAGTTTTCATTCTGACAACTAAGCCTATAAAAGCTGACACTTTCTGTTTGGTTCAAATCACTTTTCAGCCACGTACTCCTTATCACAGACCAGAGTAAGAAGGAGAAAAGTGACACCAGTATAAGAAAACATTAACAATAGCTGAAGCGCACAGTTAAGCCCCCTCCTCCCTGAATAATGGCCCCTACATTGGTCACAGAACATGCCCAGACACCTCTATCACTTATATTCATTGCATTTTGTCCAGTGTGTTATTATATGTCCATTGCCCATGGGGATGACTGTAAAGGAAAAGCTTCTTCGGATTTCTTATTCTTAGAGAAATACAAGCGCTTACATCGTGTAACACCAGTCTGCACCCAGTACAGGAGTGGTAGGACCCAATTCTGCCCCCTCCACCTGAGTGAAGCCTGCACCAGTAACTTGCCAGTTTATTGGGGTCATCTTGTGATCCTGAATTCAGGAATAGAGGAAAGTAACACTGACTTACTTTCGACAAAGTGGAAAATGTAAGCATTGCTGTGTCCTTTTTATGAATACTATTAAACTTTACGGTGTTGTTCTGGGCTCGGGATCTATGTTCTTTAGTGTTTAATACCCCCGGGTTGCCGTAAAAGGATTTTTGCCCAGGTTGAGTTTTGGTGTATCTTACACAAATACAGACAAATATTTAATGAAAATGCGCATAGTTGTGTTTTATAAGGTAGACGCTCGCTTTATGCGTACGGACGGAGTTCGAGCTTTCAAGTATGTAAAAAAGTGATGTAACACAAGGACCATATTTTTAATCATTTAAGGGCTCTTTATAGCTTCCACAGACCTGCTCTAATAATGAAGCTATGAGGGATATGACAAGAATGGCGATATTGGATTTCTCTAGACTAACAGTAAATTTTTCCACTCTGATGTCAAGAATGTTGAGCATCTGGAAAGTGCAGCGCAAGTGAATGAATGGTGGAGAAGCCGTTTCGGGATTTTTTTTTTTTTTTTTTTCGAAGGAACAAGTGGTTTTATATACTTTATAATACTTCGGTTGGTAAAAAGTTTTTGTTGAACACACTTCTGGGTGTCCACAAGGTTTTCCGTGCTCACAAGTCACTGGTGGGCTGTTTTTGCGGTTACAGCAGTAAATATACTGTTGTTACTTCTAAAGGATTGGTAGGCTCCCCCTGGGGTAATGCTTCACATTGCTTCCATAGTCCTGTGTTTTATGTCTGGGCCAAGGTGGAGTAACTGGTTGGCATCCCTCTGGCACCTTGTGGTATCAGATGGCAAAGGTGGGTGCAACCAGTGATTGGCTCAGCAGGCATATCCCGTGTGCCAGGTTGTGGAAATGTTAAGGCCAGAATTATTTAGCTATGGCAATTTTTTTTTTAAATGGAAGGAAAACAACAGACGGCACTAATTTACCTCTCCCTGAGCCTGCGACCTGCCATCTGACCAGCCCCGGGACCCCCTGCTAGGCTCTTTGTCTGCTGCCGACATCACGACCCGGCTGATGGACAGCCCTCTCAACCAGTCAGTGATTGGGGTGGAACACAGCTCTAGTCACTGATTGGCTGATCAGGTGTTCCATCAGGTCTGGCATTTTCCCCCAAGTTACGACGCCATCACAACTCATGGGCACGGGGAGAGGTAAAACTACAATTTCCTTCTTACCTGGACAGCCAAAGCTTTAGCTGTCCAGGTATGATAAGAATTGTAGTTTTGCAACAACTGGAGAGCCGCAGATTCCCAATGTTCACTTAGGAGAAGAAAGAAGTTGACTGTAAATGACCGTTCAGTGTGCTGCTTTCAAAAGAAACTAATAGGCCACTTTGTGAGGGGAAAAAAGGTTTTAGAATATATTATTATACAAAGTGGGACATTTACTAAGGAGTCTAATAAGTGCAACTATTCTAATGGGGATTGGTGTGTACAGTATTTTGTTCTAATATCTTGTGACTGATTCATTAACATGTAGCACTGCCATAGTAAATGCATCTAAATAAAAAGGCGCAACTATGAAAAAGTTTTATTCACCTGGTTCTGACCAGACGTAAGCTTGCGCCTGTTTATGCGACTTTTTAAAAAGTCCCAAATGATAAAATGGGTGCTAATCCCGGATTATGCGAACTTTTGGGAAAATACTTAAAACAGGCAGATTAAAAAAAAAGTTGCATTTAAAAATATTCACCTGTCGAATACTGGTTCAAAAATAGAAATGCAATTATTCACCAAAAATAATGCACAAACCCCTTGATAAATGTCCCCCAAAGAGTTAACTCAGCATTAACGACAAAACGACATCAATGACAAAAATCCAAATAATCGCTCACTCGGCACATTTTAGGTGACAACTATAGGGACCACTGGATTTCAGGTTATTTCTAGGCCAGGCTCAGTGTGTTTTGGGAAGAGGTGGAAAAAAAATTAGTGATTGACTGACAGTTTTATTAGACCCCATACACAACACATTTTTTTAATTGGAAATATTCACTCTGTATACTGTGGACTCTGCTGCAGTTTTATATGGGATTACATGCGTACAATTTGGCTTAGCAAAATTGTACGGAAACAACATCAATACATGATATGCTACTTTTTCAACTTAGTTAAAGGGGTTGCCCATGTTATATAGTAAAATAGTTCAGTGTACAGTATTAGTAAGTTTACTCTCTGTGTATACTGATAGCAGCTCCCTGTGTACCTCATAGAGCTAAAAACAGACTCCCCACATAGCAGGACAGCACAGCCTGGAGGAGGGGAGTCTGTCCATAAGATGGCCGACATGGAGGAGCATGTGACCATGCCCCTCCCCGCAGTGTCCACTACTGAGCCTGTATATACCTATGGTGGGCACTTGGGGTGGGGCAAGGTCACATGCTCCTCCATGTCGGCCATCTTATGGACAGACTCACCACAGAGCAGGGCAGCACAGCCTGGAGGAGGGGAGTCTGATATTAGCTCTATAGGGTACACAGGGAGCTCTGTCAGTATATACAGTGATTTCACTTACTAATACTGTACACTGAACAATTTCACTATATTGACCAACCCTTTTAAGTAAAGAGTAAGTGCAGGAAATTTGTGAAAATCATGTATGAGCATTCTGACATGAAATCTAAGAGCAAAGTGGTTTGTAGCCTCCAACTTTGGCTGGAGCGCCCAGTTATTTTCCATTTATTTGGATGTGCTTACTACCCCAAAAATTTAGAAGGGAAAGAAGGATCCAATTTGTCTAATTTTAACACAGAATCCTTCTGTGGTTGTTCTGGATAAGCTGTGGTTAGAAGTGTTCAGCTTATTCCTCCCTCCTGTTGAAAACACATGCACTCCCAGCCGATCCGACCATGCATACACATAGAGAGACTAATGAGTCTAATGTCAGACGAATGAGTGTGCAGCCGACACATTTTAGACGTGTATGGACACCTTTACCGAACAGGGAGGAATTCTGATCATGAAAGATTTGTTAACGATGCAGTTTCCTGATATAATAATATTAATAATTGCTCCTTCCTGAAGCTTCCCTTTATGCGTAGGCGGAAGGGTATTTTAATTTTTTTTTTTTTTGTGTGTGTGAAATGTCTCATTAAGTGCGCTGACACTTATTACATCCAGAAGTGAAAGCTCTGACAGTCCACTCCATTATAAGGCAGCGGCTTTGTGTGTGTTTCCATGTACCTGCCAAAGATCTTTTTACTGTGTGTCCTTTGAGGAGCATGTAAAACATTCCTCTTGATAAGTCGGCTGCATTCTTTCCTACAGTTCGTAGCATTGTCGGGTTCACAATCAGTTTATCCGCTCTTGTGTAATCCATACTGGGGGAATTCATGACTATTTTGTTTTCATACACTACACAGGCAGCGCCTTCTATTAGCACTCTGTCCGCTGCTTCTTTCACTATGTCTATATGTCTGTTGCCTTCCGACCCTCTCCGATAGATCTTTGCCGGTTAATCCTCTGCAAAGCTGTGGGTGAAAAATAATTTTGCACTCAACACTGCGATCATTGCTTCTCGGATTTTACAGCTACATTTGGATACGTGTTGTCTGTTCAGATTTGTCACTTTGAAAGATTTAGAGCGATTTGATGCTTAGTGCGTGTCTTGCAAATGAGACGTCTGCCATTTCTGGAGGAGGCATCCTTCCAAAAAATCAGTCCCTATTCCCAAGCCAATGTTTCCCTTTTCCTTCTCTTCTAGACATTCTTCAGAATGGAGGGGGCACAAAGACGCTGGTGAATGCCTTCACCATTGGTGCTCATAGCCATGCTATGATGATATCCAGTTTTTTGAACCACTTTACTCTAAAGCCGACACAGAAGGGTTCATCCCCTGATAAACAGATGCATTTGCTGCATGGAAGTTGCTATGTTGACCGTTTTAAGGCTCTGTTCACATGTAGCTAAGTATTTTGATGTCCCCTGAGTCTTTGGCTTAAAATCAATACTGTTTTGTTGCATCGAGATAAAAAAAATAAATCATCCACAACATTTCAGTGTTTTTTTTTTCCATACGTTTTGAGTGCAACTAGGCATTTTTGTTCATGGGACACCCTATCACAGTACATCTGGCTCCTCTTAAAGGCGCCCTGAAGTATACTCATTTACATTATGTGTAGAGGTTGTGCTCTGTATATATGTTGGGGAAATCTTCCTGATGGTATCTTGCTTCGTGAATAGTGCTGAAAGGACTTGCCAAACTGGAAGGCAAGGGTTTGGCAACGTTCTCTGAACTTGATCACTTGGAATTTGACTTTCAGCGGCTGGAGAAGTTGGATGCTGCCCTTGAGATTCTCAAAAAACATGGAGACAGCCATAGGCTTTACCATGTTTTCCTGGAGGCCCTCCACCATGTTTTCCTCAAGCCATCCACATTGTCAAACAGAAAACATGATTCATAGGGATGGTCCGAAACTGCCGAGGTTGGGGTTCATATGAACCCGAACGCTCGGCATCAGACTCCCGCTGTCTGCCCGCTCCATGCAGCGGGTGGATACAGCGGGAGGACTGTCTGGAAAACTGGGATACAGGCTGTATCCCAGTTTTCCAGGCTGTCCTCCCGCTGTATCCACCCTTTCCACGGAGCGGCCAGACAGCGGGAATCATTTCAGAGAGTTCGGGTTCTTACGAACCCGAACCGAACTCTGTTCGGACCATCCCTAATGATTCACCAGACCAAGCAGACTTCTACCATCACTGTATGGCTCCGTTCATGTACTGACTGCATCCAATCTCTTTGCTTCATATGAGGATTTTTGTAGCTCTTCTATGGGATTAGACCGGATGGACTAACCTTTGCTCCCACCATGCATCAGTGAGCCTTGGTCATCCATGTCCTTGTCATCAGTTTATCAGTTGTCCTTCCTCTTGGTTATTACTAACCTCTATACTTGGTACACTCTCCAACACCTACCTATTTTTGAAATGCTCTCACCCAGTCATATAGTCATTTGTAAAGTCGCTTAGATCCTTACACTATTCTATTTTTCTCCCTCGAAAACATAAGCACTGGCAAATGCCAACGGGCACTCTTTTATTTGTACAAATTCAGTCTGAAAAAGTGAAGGTTGCTGTTTAAGGGTGCGTGCACACTGCGGAATTCCCGCGTATGACCCGCGGCAGATTCCGTCGCTCTCACCTGCACGCGGCGGCGCGCATCTCTGCCATACACACTTTTCTATGCACGGGCGGATTCCGCATTCCGCCGAAAGAATTGATGTCAATTCTTTAGGCGGAATCCATCCGTGCATAGAATAGTGTCTATGGCACAGGCAAAGATGCGCGCCGCCGCGTGCGGGTGCGAGCGACAGAGTCCGCCGCAGGTCATAAGCGGGAATTCCGTGTGCACACACCCTAAGAGTAAATGTCGAGTTGAGGCAACCCTTTTAAATTCCAATTTGTACAATGTCGAAGAACCCCGTTAGTTACCGGAGTCATAATATAAAGCCATACGTCTGCTGGATCTCCTTT
The DNA here is from genome assembly GCF_027789765.1 of Dendropsophus ebraccatus. Taxonomy (NCBI): domain Eukaryota; kingdom Metazoa; phylum Chordata; class Amphibia; order Anura; family Hylidae; genus Dendropsophus; species Dendropsophus ebraccatus. Next base: position 196,010,882 of record NC_091455.1, read on the forward strand.
CATTTCCAGACACCTAAGGTAAGTGATTAGTATATTACAATATTTCGGGGGTTGATCTCTCTAACACGTTCCCGGTAGACCGCGGCTTGGCATTACACTTAAATTAATTAACTCCGCGCAGTACTATAAAACTAATCTCTGGAAAATTGAGGGGCTTCTGAGCTGAAATCTTTTACGTGCCGGGGCCTAGACTCCAATCTAGATTTCATTTCTCATTACCTGAACGCGGTGAATGGCGTTACATCATGGCAGACCAGTAAGCGGCTGAATTATGATGTCCCTTACATAATAGATTTGCACACATGGCTTAAAACACCTGAGAATTAGAAATTATTTCCCAGTGCACACATAATTTTTATTAAATTAGCCAACCCGTTGTATTAGTTATTATGTGTCAATGGCGATGACAGTACCTATTGGACTGGCTGCGACGGGCCAACATATTCTCTTTCTTAGAAGTGCCAAGCTCGGCTTTGTTGTGTAGTCGCCTGTCTTGTGGACATCTCGCTGTGTACAGTGACGTTATTTGTAAGGAAATCGCTTTCCTTCCATTCTTCTTGCTTGAATTTGCTGGGCATTATTTTTACCTGTTCAATGTGTTTTATGTCCCGTTTTTCTCCATTTGAGAAAAGAAAAAAAAAAAAGAAATATTTTCAGGTTTCTCAACCCGCCAGACTTAGTATACCGGCCAAAAAATATACATCGTAAAGAAAAGGAAAGTAAAAAAAAAAAAAAATCTAGAATGCTTTCCAATGGCATAAAATGTTGGAATGTTAGGTAAGTTTTGGCGGAAATTTAATGTATCTTGTGTTGGAAAGGCTGTGAGAGATTTTTTATTTCCTTTTCAATTAACAATTTCTCTTATTTAAAAAAAAAAAGTCATTAATGGCAGCACCTGTATTATTCGGCTTTTTTTTTTATACTGCTGGCACATGAGGCGCTGTACAAGTGTGTGTGCTTCAATTGTAACTTGAAGGAACAGTAAACCTTGAAGTGAATGATGAAACTAGACAAGACATAAACTCGTCCACACTGCTTCTCAGTGGGATTCTCTGCAGGATTTTCCCGCCTGCTCTTGAAGTTAAGAAATGTTAAAATTGAAGTAAGGCGTTAAATCATCTGACTACAGATAAGTGCAACTCGATTGTTCGGCACTTGTATACCGGTGGAGAAGGAAGTTGGATAAAGCTCTTGGGAATCCGGGAAAACATGGATACAGTCTATGGCCTATGGCCATGTTTTTCCGTACTCCTTAGGGCTGCATCCAACCTCTTGGGTCTCTGGTATCCATGTGCCAAATAATCGCTCTAGAGCATGCTTGAGTTGCGCTCATCTCTTCATCTGACCTCTTTCTTTCCTAGAAGACAGCTGAAGGACGTGGTTTAGCCGTTAGATGTCTTCTATTTACTGCAGAGCAGGGTGGGGGAAGGCGCCTGCTGCAGTCACTTGCCCTACAGTCTTAAAGTGATACTGTCTTCCGCTTTCCATAGTTGCTGTTTAACACTCCATCAATTGTGTCCTCCACATTACAAAATTTCCTTGTATAAATTATGCCCTTATTCAATGTTGGACAGTCTTATCGAGGCTGGGCTTCTCAGCTGTTGGGTCTCTTCTCCCCACTTTAATCTAGGGCCATAATCCACGCCCCTAGTGAGGTCGGCGGGGGGGGGGCACTCATAATGCAGTGCAAGCGCCAAGTTATGTCTCAGTGGCAGAGGTGTGGTGGGTTGGTAAGGAAATGCCGACACGGTGCTAGTGCTGCACATGGAGCCCACTAAGCCCCTGACAATGTCACTGGGGGTGTGGCTTATGGTGTCGGTTGGCCAGTAGGAGGGACTCAATGGCAGAGAAGTTCCTCCTCTGTGACACTGTCCACTGCTCAAAAAGCGTTTTTATACCTAAAAGAAGACATGGACAGTGTTTATAAAATCTTTTGTAATATGAAGAATAGAGGATTATGTGGAAAATGGCAACTATAGAAAGGGTGTGGCAGTATCTCTTTAAAGCAGGAATGGCGAACCTTTGGCCCTCCAGCTGTGGCAAAACTACAATTCCCATCATGCCTGGACAGCTAAAGTTTCCCTTCGGCTGTCCAGGCATGTTGGGAATTGTAGCAGGGCCCTGCTTTAAAGAGACTTTATCACCTAGATTTGTTTCTACAGATTAGAGCCATTGAACATGTTAAGGTACAATTTTTATTTAAACGTTATTTTTCATTGAATGGAAGCAGTAAGAGGGGACACGGGTTCCGCTGCCACCAATAGTCATGTCGGGAACTACAGAGCTGTCTAAGCAATGGTCCCCACTCCTATGCTCTGATCCAGCCCTATTGTATCAATATAGTGTATATGCAGCAGTTCTTGACACAACCATCAGCGGCAGCAGAGAGGCCAGTGTTGCTCCTTATACATTTATTTTAAAGGAAAAGTCCAGCGAAGATTTTTAATAAATATTGTATTGCCCCCAAAAAGTTCAAATCACCAATATACACTTATTATGGGAAATGCTTATAAAGTTCTTTTTTCCCCTGCACTTACTACTGCATCAAGACTTCACTTCCTGGATAACATGGTGATGTCACTTCCTGGATAAAATGGTGATGTCACGATCCGACTCCCAGAGCTGTGCGGCTGTGGCTGCTGGAGAGGATGATGGCAGGGGGACACTGAGGGACATGATTAAGAGGTAGAGCCTCGCAACGCGTCGGCGTTTTTTTAGCTCACTGTTCACTTTTTGTTTGTTCTTTTATGTTTTGATGCCTAAATAAAGAATCTTATATTTTAAGAAGCTGTGGATACTTACCCTTTTCTGGACACTGAGGGACACAGGGCACTGGAGGGACACTGAGCATCCCCCTGCCATCATCCTCTCCAGCAGCCACAGCCCGCACAGCTCTGGGAGTCAGGTCGTGACAACACCATGTTATCCAGGAAGGGACATCACCATGCTATCCAGGAAGTGACATCACCATGCTATCCAGGAAGTGACATCACCATGCTATCCAGGAAGTGACATCACCATGTTATCCAGGAAGTGAAGCCTTGTTGCAGTAGTAAGTGCAGGGAAAAAAGCACTTTATAAGCATTTCCCATAATAAGTGTATATTGGTGATTTGTATAACTTTTGGGGGGGCAATACAATACTTTAATAAAATTTTTTGCTAGATTTCTCCTAATGTTGTTTAAATTAAAAAGTAATATAATTTTATAAAAGCAATGTATTAAAAAAATCTTTTACTTTTTATAGAGCACCCCTTTAAGTAAAAATTTTTGATGCTGCTATTCATTTTTATGGATAATGGCTGTTCAAGAGCAACAGATTTTTCTCTATATTCCACAGATGTCAGTTTTGCTGACTATATGATCCCACTTGAGACTTCACTTTAATAGCCATCTTCTCCATACTGCACAACACTACATCATTTGCCACATATAGCTGAACACAATCACTACCGAAAATGGCCTCCATCCTTACTACTTTATTTTTAATCACATCTTGATGTCAGGCCCTTAGAATCAAGTATAATTCTCTAATCCGCTGCCCGCCTTGTAATAAGCTATTTGTAGTTGCCCTCCATAGTAATCCGAGTCACAATTAGGATCTTCTGGTACTGCCGGGTCTTCTGCGGCCCGCGCAACTGGAAATCTGGTCTGCATTTCTGTGTAATTGTGCGTGCCGCACTTTCATGGATCAATCACTCGGCTCTATCCTGTAGCATCTAGGTAAATAGACATACTCAGACAACCATTATAATTTGCCTCCCGCATAACTCTTCAACTTAGAAATAACAAATTTGCCCATGTTCCAGATGTTCTTGATCACATTAGAGATGATTGACAGGTCAGGTATGATTACCCAGCATGGCCGGCTACCCGGTTAGTAGTAGACAATAATTTTAAGTCATTTGCAATAAGAAAATTTGGAATCCGCATTACCACTGATTCTAAACAGATGCCGGCAAAGCGCAGATCTTTTCAAGCCAGTCGGGAACCTCGTAGACAGTGGGGATTCTAATCATTGGGGCAATTTGGACGATGTAAATGTTTATCTGTTCCCCTACAGATGCGCCTTTACATGATACCTGTAAACAGGAACACAAGGCGGACAACCTCATCTGCAATTACCGGTGTTTTATGTCCACATGTAGCTCCGTGTCTGGGTTATGCCGGGTGCACTTTATATAATCTTTCTCCTTCTGGACTTATAGAGTTACATTATCTCCGTTACTGGTATAATTGTCTCAAATGACAATGTTCATCTGCTCAAATAATTAAGCCGCTTTACACCTATAAAAGCTGTGGGCCGAAATCTCGTTGGGTCAATGGTTGTTCCTCTTGACTACCCCTTATCCATGCACGACTTTGCATGTGTACAATGGAGAGTGGAGAAAAGCTGCTTTTAGACCCCTCTGGCGGTGGCTTATCTCAGGTCCGTTATGCTCCGCAAGAGCCGGATAGTCAATGACTCTTGTTTGCAGAGCCTGTACAAGGCGGCCGGGCTGTGTTGAAATATCACTGCATCGTGTGTTCTTCCTCTAAATTGTTATTTCTGTCTTTATATATTCCTAAAATATTACACGGGACAACAAGCCTGCGACTACTGATGATTTCAACACCAGCACAAAACATTCAACCAGCCAACGAACAACAGATTTCTTGGTCTGATTGGTGGTCCTTTTACAAGACTTTATTACAGTCAGTGAGGGTGCTGTGTGCAATAATCATCCCTTGTAAAAGGACCCTTGCATGTTAGAAAATAGTTAACGAAACCCCCAAAAAACATTCATTTTGGTGGCCCCACTGGACTGTTCAACTGGACTCTGCCAAGGTAAAGGAGGATCAGGCATGTTGGGTTTCATTTACTCAGTCCTTTTGTTCGCAAGGAAATAAACCATCATCAGAGGAGTATGACAAAGTCTTAGGGTCCTATTACACGGAGCGATTTTTAACAACTAACGATAAACGATCGCAAACGAGATTGTTTATCGTTAACCTGAAATCGTTCACCATATTACATAGAACGATGGTTGTTAGATACAATCGTTATTAGGGTCCATTTACTCAGAAAGATTATCTGAAGCCAAAGCCAGGAATGGATTTGAAAAGAGGAGAAATCTCAGGCTTTCCTTTATGACCTGATCTCTGTTTATAGTCTGTTTCTGGCTTTGGCTTCAAATCTTTGGCAGATAATCTGTCAGATAACCTTTCTGTGTAAATGGACCCTTGCGGACCCTTGTTATTGTGATCGTTTAACTCCTTCTGATCTCAGGAAAACAATGGACGAAACGATTAGTGAAAAAATGCGGAACTTGAACGAACGTGGAATTACAGCGAACAATTAGCGAACGATTAACAATAATTTCAGGTTCAGATCTAAATCAACGATCAACGACGTACGAATTTCGATCGTTGCCTGCAATTACACAGAACGATTATCCTTTAAATTCGAACGATATAACAATTTTTCGCACGATAATCGTCCCGTGTACTAGGGCCCTAAGCTTTCCTCCCTGCATATATTTACTGAGTAAGTAAGGAAGCACGTCCCACCCTTCCGACATCACTTACACATCAGGGTGCGTTCTCATGAAAACTGCTTCATACCACAAAGTCTCCAGTAATCCCATATTTGCTGAAGACTCTCTTTGGCCTTGGCTGTCCGACCCCCACGTTATAGACGCTCTCCATCGCTGATTGCCTCTTCTGTGGATGCTGTTTTCAGGATGTGTGTTTTGGGCGCCCGCATCACCATTCAGACCACAGCGCTACTTGGCAATTCACTGCGAGCATTTATTTCTCCATGAAAAGTATATTAATCTACTTGAGTTGAAAAAAACTTTTCTATCCTCTGAAGGGACTGCGTGTATCATGTACTAAGAGAAACCGCCGGAGATACAGATCTTATTTTGACCTCGGCAAACAAGTGTAATCGGAGAGCGCGTGTTTATGTATTAGCGAGAGGACATTTATGCCCCATGCCAACCGATGGAAAAACAAATAGGAACAGTGGGGTTTTTATAGAGTACATTTACATTTATAATGGCGCTTAGAGGGTTGTGAAGGATCGGGCATTACGTCTCATTAATACAATGTTTAGCTTAGCCTTCAGAAGTTGGAAGCCCATCTTACAGCTTATCATGTTACTGGGCCTTTTTGGTTAAACATCTTGTAAAGCTGTCCTTTTGATGAACAGCAACAGTTATTCAGACTAAAAATAATAGCAGACCCGTGTAGCGGCAATCCCTGGAGAACGTTTGTATTTTCGTAGACAGCAGACAGAAAGGTGGGGGGGAAGGCATTTTGTCCTTTTTACCCCTAGTAATCCCCCTGGAAAATTAAACATGTGCTATGAATTGATATCGGCTCATGCCAGGTTAGCTCCCCATAGAGGGCTCGCGCAGTCAGTGCGGCTACATTCTTGGACTGCAGTCTGATAGTTTTTGTGTATGATGGATAGCAGCTTACGCCGTGTGCTACTGTAGAACACTGAGCTACTGTTTGCCTTGCAAGCTTACTCAACTCTGCCTCTAATAACTAGTATTTGCTGCAGGTCGGGCTTAACCCTCATTAAGAAGAAAAAAAATTTCAGAGGTAAAAAAAAAAAAAGTTGAAACAGACTTTCTTTATTTCTCTATCTAGTTGGGTAGAATGTACTTTTGCATGGTTCATGGTTCTCACTGATGGTACCCATAGTGGTGCTACGGGATGAGAACTTTGTTTACCCTTTGACCGAACACACCAGTACATCATGGCTGCTATGTGCTATGGCTGCCACGAGACTTGAATGGTGTCTAACACACGAAGCTGGGATCATGCATAGTACGGTGGCCAAAAACAGAAGTAGAGAGAAACTATAATGAAAAGATTTGCACCTTTTTTTGATTTTTTGTTTTGGCTAAAGATCAACGTACTATGGGGGAGATTTATCAAACTGGTGTAAAGTAGAATTGGCTACTTCATCAGATTCCACCTTTCTTTTTTTCAGAGTCTGAGGAATGAAAAGTGGAATCTGATTGGTTGCGAGGGGCAACTGAGCCAATTCTACTTTACACCAGTTTGATAAATCCCCCCCCCCATGTGTCAACCCAGCCTTAAAGTGGCTTTTAAGTATGGCCTCCTGATGTGTGTTTCAGGCTACGTTCATGTCCTTGCCCAGTTTTTGGTTTCTGTCGTAGAAAAAGTGTCAGTTACCCAACAAACCCTGTTAACTATAATAGGGTCTGCCTGGTTTCCATCATGGCTTCCTTTCATCTTACCAGGAACCAAAAGATTTGATTTTTTTCCTGCATTTTAAAAAGAATCTGTAATAACACAGCCTCCATATGTGAACCTAGTGAGGTCTACATGGTCCTATTTCTGTAATATTCCTCCTGGAAGTGTATGAATACATTGACAACTAGATGTTACTCTTCTGATGGTTCAGGTCTGTACTCAATCTGACACTGTTTACCAGTACTTTCAAACAGTGTCGGTGCTTGCCCCACTACTGAAGGGGAAGGGTAAAACATGGGGCCGTGCAACGACACCAACGAGCGCTGATCAGCAAGATCAGCACTCGTTTTCAGTGCCTTTACACAGTACAAGTGACAGCAAAAATGTGTTCCCACATTTTGGTGAACACATATGGTTGACACCATGGCCCAAGTGGTCACCCAGAGCCGTACAATGTTGACGGGATTGAGCAGCAACATTGCATTGCTATTGGTGACCACATAGGGGGAATGCATTTGGCCACATTTGGTGACTACAATCCTGGCAAAATTCTGTAAAGTTAACTAGAACTTGTGCTCAACACAGCACGACAATCAAGTGAAAGGCTGTGTTCACACATTCGCAGTATCGTTGCGTTTCTTTGTTTACATAATTAGAACACAATTGATTTATGTTGACTCTGCAATTTAGTCTGACCGGGCGTTGTCACGTGATCAGCATTACCAGGCCTCGTGAGGTTGTTTATTATAAGAAAAACACCAGTGATGAAGACTGGTAACGCTTATCACATGGATCGCAAAGCAAAATTGCACTGGCTCTAATTATGTAAACAAAGAAACACAACTAGCTGCATATGTATGAACAACAGCCAAAGAGGAGGACAGAAATTTCAGTTTCACCGGAAGGAGAGCAGACTAGGACACCGGTGGGACTTGCCTATCTGAAGCAGTAAAGCACTTAACTTTAGCCTGCACAGGATCCCATAATGTGACCCAAGTAGACGCACAGCCCCAGGCTTTCTATATATGATGTGTAGAATTTATATGTTTTATACATCATTGCTCGAAATGATCAGCCCAGCGCGGAAACTATGAAGGCATAAAGGTATGAAATGCAGAATATCAACATCATTTTTATGGGACATATGGAAATACAACTGTTAATTGAGCAGTAAATTAAAGAAAAAAAAGTTTCAAAGTAACCGGAGTCGAGATTCTGCGGACCACCCCATTTACTTTTTGGAAGCCGAACGGATGAGTCATTTCATTCACGGACTAGCATCACTTGGGATGGAAAAACAATTAAGTCCCCGAGTATACGGCGTTGGTTATTTGTCTTTTAACTAATTAGAATAAATTTCCGTATTTTTAGCCATTGGCGTGCGACCCAGGTGACTGGTGAATGACACTTCTGGTCGTATGGCTGTATTATTACCGGATTGATCTTTGACGGCCTTTCTGATGACTTGAGTGGAAACTCCAGGCTCTTATTGACATGCTCCAGGCCAGCCATCACACAGAACTGTTAACTAAAATTAATGAGATTACATTTTCTGTTTTATTTTCATTTTATAGGTCTGTATGAGCTCTTGGCTACGCTACCGGCCCAGCTGCAGCCGCATGTGGACAGCCAGGAAGACCTGACCTTCCTTTGGGATATGTTTGGTGAAAAAAGTCTCCATTCACTGGTGAAGGTAAGCCATACTGAAATGCCATTCATGACTCAAAGACAACATTATTAGGGATTATGTCTGAATGGCCTCAGAACTTTTAAAACTCACGGATGGTGTAAAGTAGATATGACGATTATGAGCGAAAGTCTGGGCTGGTAGAACAGGAAACTGCAGTTTTTATGTTATAGTGAAGAAAGTTTTCATAGGGCTGACTATTGGCACTTTTAACCCAGTCGGCAGGAAAACCTCTTCCTGGAGTGTTTCTCAGTGAAAGTCATTTTAGTTAGTGGTGGCATTGTAAAAATCGATATTTTACCATCTGATTGCCTCGAGGTTAAATTGCATTAGCTACTATATAAAAAAAAATAAAGTAAACTAAATTATATAAGGAAAATTAAGTCTGTATACCGGCACTCCACCCTTAATCTTCGTACCGTGGATTAAGCAATATTCAATGTAGAAAGATCTCGGCACTCACTACTTGCTGCAATTACGTATTTATTTATATGAACATAGGATGCTGCACGCGTTTTGACCTGGCGGTCTTTCCAAACAGCATGCTTTAACCTGAAATCATTTACCGTATTACACAGAACAATAGTTATTAGTTACAATCGTTACAACGATCGTTTACTTCATCTGATCCCGGCAAAAGAATGAACGATTAGAGAGCGAATGTGGAATTACAGCGAACGATTAACAATGATTTTAGGGTCAGATCTAAATCAACGACACAAATGATTTTTCGATTGTTGCCTGAAATTACACAGGACGATTATCGTTGACAGTTAAATTTGAACAATATAACAATTTTCTGTGCGATAATCATCCCGTGTAATAGGGCCCTTTACTTGCAGCACCACCGGAGGAAGAGCGAAGCATTACACAGCTTCCATTCTGTGCACCCTGTGACGCCTTAGCAGTAGAAAGAATATGTACAAATTACTCAAAGGTGTAGGAAAGGACGATTTCTTGAAAAAAACTAAAATACTTCTTTAGGGTGCCTTCACACACACCGGACCTGCAGCGGATTGCACCCTGCGAGTTTGCAGCGAAATCCACTGCGAATCCTGGTAATGTGATTTTCAATGGGGTTACATACCGGCAGCGGAATTTGCATTCCACTACAAGCATGTAACCCGGCCCCTTTACCCACCGCCGCCCGTAGCCCATCACCTGCTCTGTGCCATGGCTGCATGTGAGGCTCCTGTCAGTCCCGCTCAGCCAATCAGTGACTGCGGTGGGGCTGTGCACTGATTGGCTGAGCTGGACCAACGGGAGCCTCACATGCAGCTGCGGCACCAAGCAGGTAATGCATCCTGCGGGCTAATGTATCCTGCAAACTCGCAGTGTAAAATCCGCTGTAAATCCGGTATGTGTGAAGTTACCTTTAAGGGCTTGTGCAGGATTAGCAAAACGTCTGGTACTGCAGCTTACCACCATTGAAGTGAATTGGGCAGAACGGCTATCAGCCTGTATGATTCTGTTTTTGAAAGAAAGCAGTCACATTTTTTTTAACACTCTAAAGACTAAAATGCCTGTAAGACATGGATGTGTGGGGGTTTTTTTCTCACTCACTATCAAGATTTTTTAAATTATTTTCTTATTTGGGATTGGCTGGGGTATAAAAAATAAAATCATTCATATTTTTGTTCTTTTAAAGGGGTATTAATAAAAAAATTAAAAAAAATAAAAAGAAGAAAAAAAAACAGTCAAAATAGAATGCGTCCAAAGACCAGCTACAAAAATGGTGCATGGTGCTGCTGAACGCACTGACAGAAAAAGAGCTATGACTAGTCACAGACGGTTTCTCGCACAGATGACTAGTTGCTGCCCAATGTAATGCTAAAACCACATAAGCGACCGGTAGCCTCGGGGAGCTGCGCAGTAGATCTATACTGTGTAGATGGGAACCATATAGGAAAAGGGGGGGGCATGATTAAAACCTTTAAATATTTTAAAGGACTAAATAAGGTTCAGGGAAGAAACTGAACACAAGAATAAGGGGCACAATCAGGTTATTTTGGGGAAAGATCCAAAGCAACATTAAAAAAAGATTACTGAAGCTAGTGATTAGCAGCGAGTATCTCCTGCAGAAGACGCCCGGTGTGTATGGAGAGAGCTCAGCCCCTGAGCCCAATGCACACACATCCTCACCACCGCCAACATATATATACAGTGGAGGATCAGGAATATATTGCCCGTCCACTTACCACTAAAGGGCCAGTATTGCTTTGCTATACCAAACCATTATTGTAGTGACCAGCAGATCACATTGTCTCCTAGTGGGCCCAAATATCCAAAAAATGAAGTTTATTAAAAAAAAAGTGCTCAGTAACCAAAAAAATCGACTTTCCATTGAAAGTGTTTACTTTGTAAAAGTATCAAAAAGAGCAACTCAAAAAAACAAAAACCTAATAAGACACATGCATGATAAAGTTACTGTATTTTAACATTTAATTTAATCCAAATGATGAACACCATAACAAAATAAATAAATGCAATGCTGGAACACCTCCCCCTCCCCTTCAAAAAATAAAATAAAAATAAACAAATAAAAATAAAATAGAAATAAAAATCATTACTTTATAAGTACCTCAAAAGTTTGAAAACACAGAATGTTCAAAACATAATCCCCTAGGGTATGTTCACAGCATCTTATTTTTTTTATTTTTGTCCTTTAAAAAGATGGACGTAAATCAAAGTAGTTGACTCAACATAGTCTTATACAGGTACCACAGCAGAATTTTTTTTTTTTTCATCAGAATAAAAAAGTAAAAATCTGAACATTGCAGGAATTGTATCGTGAAGGTAACAACAACACCGAACAAAGAAAACAGCAAAAAAAAAAAAATCAATAAATGAAATCAATACGTTTAATGTATTTTGAACTTGAATTGAAGTCTGTTCTGTACCACAAACTGGTTGAAAATTACATCTCAAGAAAACAATTATACAGCTGAAAAAAAAAGTATGGCTCTTTATATGTAATGAGACTAAAACAAAAAAAAAAATGAACAAGTAACTTTTTGTTTTTAATTGTATAATTTAATACTGCAGTTTGTTTCACTGTTGGACACCCCCTTTAATTCTATTCTTTCCCTGCCACTTATGTGACTCTGCACGGGCCATGCTCTGAGCTCTTCCTCTGGTGTCAGCAGGCGAGGGGTTAAGCCTCTCCCACCGACTCTAACTGCTTATTCAACATAGACAAATGTTTACTTGCCCTTGTTTGGATGGATATCTCTGGCCGCTCGCACAGAACATTGTAGACTTATTTTGTATGGTTAGCATTAAGAACTTGGAGTTAAGCTTAAATAAATAAATGTTCACAGAAGAAAAAATTATAAGGAATATATATGTATTTTTCTGAGTTCCCGCATGGCACCGTTTCAGTAGCCACATTAATTTAAAATAATTTCCTTTAACAAAGTCAAGTGAAATCCTAGTAAGTTGTTTCATGCGATGGCTTTATTCCATGAAAACAGTGTTCTAGCATAAATGTACAGCGTCAGGAAACCCGGCGGAGGCATCTTCTCTCGTACCCAGCCGCTAAGATATTTTTCCTGAATTCCTGGGCTGATTACATAGAGTGTAAGCCATGTTAGTGGATGGTGGTAACGCTCTACCGCACACACTAAGGACCTAAAAGTCTAAATTATAACCTGGTTATTTTTATGTTCTACGTCCGCAGGATCAGCAGGGAACATGTTTTTGTTTTTTTGCTTGGTCCAACATATTATTTTATTGAAAATACTGTTTTTCAGGATATATAAGATCTGGCACTGCCATTTTATCTTCTGTTCCTATAAAGGAGCAGAACAACAGAAATGTGTAGAAGTAATGTGAACCTAGCCATGGAGACATTAAAGGGGGTACTCCTGAGAAATATTGTTTTCAAACCAACTGGTACCAAAAAGTTATACAGATTTGTAATCTACTTCTATTCAAAAATCTCCAGTCTTCCAGTACTTATCAGCTGCTGTATGTATTGCAGGAAGTGGTGTATTTTTTCCAGTCTGACACAGGACTCTCTGCTGCCACCTCTGTCTGTGTCGCGAATCGTCCAGAGTAGTAGCAAATCCCCATAGAAAACCTTTCCTGCTCTGGAGAGTTCCTGACATGGACAGGGGTGGCAGCAGAGAGCACTGTGTCAGAATGGAAAGAATACACCACTTCCTACAGGACATACAGCAGCTGATAAGTACTAGAAGACTTGATTATTTTAAATAGCTGTAAATTACAAATCTATATTACTTTCTGACACCAGTTGATGTCAGAAGGATCGGCTGCAGACCGGGGGAATCGCACGTGTGCGGGAAGCAGTCTGTCTCCGACGGGCCTGCTCCCTGTGCAGCCGTTTTGTATAGTTATGAATATGCATAGTGGGTGGGACGGGAGGGGGCGGGCCGCGGCGATGCTCTCCGGCCATGAGCAACGCCCTAAATGCTCTTATGCTAGTAATTTGCATAAGAGCATTTAGCGATTTTATAAGCAATGCGGGGGAGGAGAGAAGTGTAACTTATGGACATCTTCTGCTAATGTAAACGACTACTGCAGCATATCAGCAGGTTCTCTGGGAAGAACCTGCTGATAGTGCCGCTTTAAGAGTCTATAGGGTCATTTGAACAGCCATGCCCACATCATGTTTTTTAGTTGTTGTTTTTTTTTCCTCAGGGCATATTGGCTTTTTTGTGTTCCCTGGCAGTTTAGCAAAATCCAGCATGCTCTGCGTTTGACATTAGTGGTGGTTCTCTTCCCATAGACTTCTACAGGTTGGAAAATATACTAGAAAAAAAATCTGCATGCATATGAAAATCTTTATACATATTGGCATTATTTTTTTTCCGCTCCACCTAATTCTTCAATAGAAATCCTAAAATCACGTGGTGAAAGAATTGCATGACTTGTATTGAAAAAAATACAGGAGCTAAAACACCAAATTACAAAATGCCTGTATTTATATATAGTTAAGTAGAAAAACACATGCATTCTTTTTGTGGTGTTTTTGCAGCCCAAGAAAACACCAAGCAAAATACAGTGGTTCCTTGGTTTAAGAGTAACTTGGTTTAAGAGCTCACAGTTTTTCAAAATTGTGATTTGGTTTAAGAGCATTGCTTTGGTGTAAGAGCTCCCTGTACTGGGTGGGAGCGGAGTGGGGGAGGGGCAGGGTCTGCATAGCGGGGTATACAACACTGTACTCTGACCCAGGAAGTCTCCCTCACCTTCCAAATCATACCAGATCCACTTCAGGTTGGGGCTTGCATCAGGGGACAGGACTGTGGAGGTAATATCTCCATAGCTGTAACCCCTCTCTCCCTGGACAGAGAGTGCTGCATGTATGTGCCCACATCTGCCCTGCTCATTCCTTCATGCTCCCTGCAGTCTCTGTCCGCCCTTGTGTTTCCCATCCTCTCCATTACTGTACAGTAACTTATAATATGACATATTTTGCTGTTTCTGAATGTTTGTTTCATTTGTTTTATATGTTATTCAGAATAATAAATCATTATTTTTGGGGTTTGGAACCAATTTTCTGCATTTCTATGATTTCTTATGGGAAAATTTGCTTTGGTTTAAGAGTGGATTTGGATTACAAGCGCGGTCCCGGAACGAATTATGCTCGTAATCCAAGGCACCACTGTATGTGTCTGGTAATTAGCTGGTAATTTAAAAAAAAACTACTGCGGGTTTCCTTTTATTGGGGAGCTGTACATGGTGGGGTGCTCACAGGACAATTCCACTGTTGGAGTGAAGCTATAAAGTCACATGTTTGACAACAGACTGGAGAGTAACTGTTGTCTGTTTCCAAGGGCGACCAGTAGAATTTTGAAATTGACTGTGAATACAAGTATGTATATTAAAAAAAAAAAAAAAAAAGTGACACGCTCTAGAATAAAATATTGTATTTGAAGGTTACAAAATAACTTCTCTGCAGTAAAATATGGTTTTCATGAAATTACCTTGACTCTCTTTTTCACTATGGAGGCAGATTAATCAATCCCAGTTGGACACTAAACTCCCAATCTGATTACTCGTATAACATTCATCTCATTGCTCAGAATATAAATAATTTCTTCGGGCCGATTCCATCTTGAGAGCAGAGCAGACTGGCAGAGGAAATCATTTTAACTAGCAGTTCATGTGTATTTGTGTTGGGAGGTGAGTGTGCGAGCTTGGCGATGAATCCCATTGTCAGATCAGTCATTTAGAGCTTTTTTTTATTTTTTTTTTCCCATATTGAAAGTAAATTATTCCCATCACTTTGGCTTCATCTGCCCGGCCTGTGGTTAGCACTAAAATATGCTCTCTATCTCACTGTATCTCCGAGGGCTGGATGTCAAGTAATCCCATGTAAAAGAGGGAAAGAAATAGATAGAATTACATACGATAATAAGGCACATTGTTAGAGCGTGCATTTTGTTAATGATAAGTTGTGGTCTCGGGGGGGAAACTTCAGTCAAAATTTATTTTTAAGAAAGTTACTCATGTTCTAGCCCCCCCCCCCCCCCCCCCCCCCCCCCCCCCCCCCCCCCCCCCCCCCTCGAGTGCGGTAACTCACAATTGCACAACGCTTCTCCTGGGGATAAGGCGACCTGAAGCTTTCCATAATAAGAGCCCTATTAGGTACCGATCATTTATTTTATACTTTTTGACGCCAACGACTTTGGTTTGCTTGGAACTTTGAACAGACTTTTTCTTTATAAGATGTAATAGGGCGACCTTTGTCTGCAGTTTTATTACAGATAATATTCGGATTTTGCATTATGAGAAAGTTCCTAATATAATATGATGGGGTCCGCCGCTTTTTTTTTTTTTTATTTTTTTTTTTATATAAGTGAGAATGAGTTTATAAGCCGCAAGGTATGGGAAATTGGAAATTCCTGCCACCTGCCTGCGAGCAGACGGAGTAATGCAGACTTGCTGTAAACGGAACCTGCCTTCTCCTGGCGGCCGCCATAACATAAACAGCAGGAATCTGAAATTTCCAGCAATAATGCATGTTATTATTAAAGCGCTTCCAATTTTTTAATGATGTTAAATTAGGAAATTGTCGACAATTCCATTGCTCAATATTACCTATAAAGTAGAAGTTTACTTAAAGGGGCTGTTTTATCATGGCAGCCCCTTTCTATGTGTCTATAGGAGAGTAGAAACTTATGGGAAAAGGTTCTTGCAGTATCTTCAGAACAGATCATATGTGCTAGATAGGACCAGGAGAGCAGCGATATATGTCAGCTCCTACAATGATTAGCTGTAGTCTTATAACACTGTGTATCCCATGAGATGCAGATACACGCCCCGCCTCCTGCTTGCTAGAGTTGACAGGAAGAAACATGTCACAAGGAGATAGTCTGAAGCTGCATCTCGGTGGAATACAGTGAGACTCTTGCTATACTTGCACAGGTCTCAGAGCAAAGCAAGTTCAATGTGCTGACACTGTGGAAAGACAAAGTGAGAAGCATCATGGGAAATGTTTTAGGAGAGGAATATCTGAGAGGAGGAATGAAGAAGCCAGGTAAATGACATATACACTATCACCAAGCCACCATCTCGGGTGGGCCTGGCTACTGCTATGTACTGGAGAGATGAAGAGTCTGGGCAATCTATGAGACCATCCTGATCCTCCAGAGAATCCATTCTGTCCTTTAAAGGTAAATCAAGGCTTCCTTATGATCTTAGCAGCAGTTCAGTATGGTCATATGTGTAGCCCCTTCCTTGCTGTGCTTCTGCGGTTTCTTTTATTTTCGCTTACACACCACCTTACAAACCCAGTAAATCAGTAACTCCTTCTCTCTCCACATGTCTTAATAGAAATGTAGTCATTATTTTTACTAGCATGGTGTTAGCCCTGTGTACTTTCATAAGCACAGCATCCTGGCATGGTAATATGGTAAATCAGTAGGTGTTTTGTTGTGCTATGATTGGCCAGACACCTTGTCACCACTCTTTAAAGTGGATATTAAAAAACAATGCTGGTTTTTAACAGTTTGATGTGGATATTTTCCATTGTCTCTTGCCATTTCTTTGGTCAGACTTCCCTGGCCCCCCATTCAGTTCTCAGTTTACCAACCCTTTCCAGTTGTCAAGTATAGGGACAGAACGGGGAAGCCAAGGCATGGGAGCACCAGAAGGTGAGTATTTTTACTTTTATGTCATATTCTATTTTATTTATTTGGTTGACGTTGAAGGGTCTTCTTTTCATAGAAGTTTTCCATGTTTAGGGAGGTGCTCCCTCAGAAACCATTCCTCCCTCCATCCTTGGGTTCGAAGAGCCGCAGGTTGTGCTCCAACTACACCGTATCACAATATTTTTTAGTTCTTTTGTTCTACTTTAGGCTGAACATTCAGTGAGGTAAGACGGTTTATTGAGAATGTTATTTGCAGGAATTGAAGTGTTCCAATAGATTAGAGCAATGTTGAAATAAAGTGGAGTAATCGCGATGTTCTTTGTTCTCTGTATTCTTTGGCCTTCCGAGACACAGAATAGACAGTTTAGAGACATTAGTGCCAGACTAGTGAATGCCTGCTGGATACATTTAGCCAAAATTGCAAAACACTTAGTGGTGTAATCTGCACAAAATGAGAAAGACTTGTTTTTTTTTTCCATGTTTCCTTTAAGATCTTTTGCTCAATACTTTTTTTTTTTCTCTCGTCTTTTGGTAAATGTAGTAGCGCTCCGAAGACGTTGGCTTTTACATATTGTGTGAAGTCTCGTCTGCTGTTTGTTATCAAAGATAATATTGTTTCTGAATGGTTGTAATATAGAATAAACTTCTAGCCGTGGAGATGACTTCTCGATGGGCCCACGTCCCAGAAGTTAACAGGCTTGCAACAAATAAAACGTTGTTTTAAGCTCCATCAAAGACTAGCTATGCACTGGGCTTTATGAGAAAATTCTGTGGCTGAGGTTGTTACATGTATAGATTTAAAGATGTAAAAAGCTTTGTATGGAAGCCAGCATTACCCATTGCTGTGCTTCACCGATTCCCTAAGCCTTACAGCAGCCCCAGTATATACTGAAGTTTTTATAAGGAGATGCTCAACTGGCTACTTGTGTATGTTGTTGCCATCTTCGGATGATGCCAGCTTCTTATGACTCGTTCATTGAGAAGATATTTTAGTACATTTGCCTATAAGACCCTGTGCACAAGGGCTAAACAGAACCTTAGGAACCCAATGAGTCACAAATAGTGTTACGTAGAGGTGCCAAATGTTTCGGGTTCCGTAACATTCTTCGAACCCTCAGCATTTGACTCCTGGCATCTGGAGAAGTTAGATGCCACTCTAAGGAGGCAGCCCTAGGGTGGTACCTAACTTCTCCAAATGCTAGGAGGGAAATGCCGATTGTTTGAGTTTGGAGTACGTTGCCAAATCTGAAGGTTTCTGCAACTATGCTCTATACTAGCTGCAATAAAAAACTTCTATGAAGTATAATATTCTACCTTGTCATCTGTACTCCTAGTATAGATTGCCTTTATAACATGACATGTGGGATTACTGTTTTGAATCTATTGGAATGAAAAGTTTAACATGCCTTCAAATTTATGAAATTATAGACATGTTTTCCATTGAAGCCAATGGCCGTACAACTCTTTAACCCTCCATAAATATCCAATTCATTGCATAGATCATAAAGAATAACAGTGCTTATTATTAAGGTGCTTCTTAAAAAAAAGTTATGAAATTTACTTATATACTATGGCGCCATCTGGTGTTTGAAATGTCTCGCATTATGCACGTCCACCTACTGAGCTAAGCACTGGTGGACACACGTGCTCATTCTTTCTCCCTTACTTTCCAAGGGAATGCATAGTTAATGTATATTTTCACCACTTTGGATCCTACGGTATATATCTGGGGGAAAGTAAGAACAACAGCTGCCAGAGGAAGAAGGAGAGAGATTAGCAGCTAGGGGCAGCAAAAAAAAGATAATATAGCTATTTTTGGGCTTGAAATTCTTTAAATGACTTTAAATCAGCTATTAACAGCATTTCTGGATTTATTGTATAAGAATAATTCATGGCCTTTATTGGCTGCTGTGGGTAGTCTTCCTATCACGTCTATGTCTGAGTATGAAGCTGTTCTTTTGGACGTTTTTAGCTTTCTATTCCCTGTTTTCGTGATACGTATTTACAAATAATTTATTGCAACCTCTCTTCCAAACTCTCACTCTGGAAGCTTGAAATTTTCCACAAGAATCCAAATAGCAAAATTGATGCCTGGCTATTTGGCAGAAAGACGTCACAACAGGAGCAGTATCCATCACAGCTCCCTCCTTATTTATAACTGTAGGGATTGTTCTTTATCCCAGACAGGGAAGCTCCTTCCACTTACATATCATCACTGTGTAATCCAGTTGTCGGAATTTTTTACAAAACAAAATTCCTGGTTGTAAATTATTAGTCCCCTTTGAAGTCCCATCCAAAGTAGGCCGCCGTGGGCCAGAATGCAAATTGTCTTGGTGTGTTTTTCTAGGGAAAGTTCTGGAAAACATGTCAAAATCACAGCTCTGGCCCTGCTTTAGCGCATATGTTTAGCCTTTTGCACTCATTGGTCTTACATAAGGTTGGGACATTGCGTTCGTGGAGGATGTGATGTAATGTTGTAATGTTGAGCCTGATGGTTACCAGACACAAGTCGAGAAGTCATTACAGTGGCACAAATATACGGAGAGCGTTTCCACGCTTATAGTCTTTGTGTAAGGTCACAATCAGCATTTAGGTTTGGATTTCCATGGGGGGCAGAAGTGGCATTTACACTTGGGTCATGGTGCCGGAATGTGTTCATAATCCATGTGTCGCGTATGAAGTCACCAGTATTATAAATGCAGTATTAGGTGAATGGCCCATTATAGAGTTTGCTTTGGTTCCCGGAAGCTTTATGTTATGCTTTTGGAGTTTCGTGTTGCCGTAATCCCCAGTCATGCATCATAGCATTGATGGGGGTTGAGCACTGACTTAGGAGCACCATAGAGCAAACGCTTCAGCATCTGGTGGAGAGCTTATTTTTCTTGCAGTGAAATTCATATACATCTGTTGTATGGGAACTCTCTGTTTTTGGTGTCAGCTTCTGGAGTTGGCTACCATGATGATGTAGGTGACATCACTGGTGGGTCTCAAACAGGTGAGCTACTGCGACATCACAAGTTGATTTTAAGCTACTATGACATCAGGAATGAGTTTTGTGATATCACAAATATGTATCTGATAAGCTGATGTCGCATCACAGAGGGTTTCAAAAACAAAAGCTACTATGACATCACATGAATCTCAGGCAGGTAAGCTGCTATGACATCACATGAATCCTAGGCAGGTAAGCTGCTATGACATCACACAAATCTCAGGCAGGTAAGCTACTATGACATCACATGAATCTCAGGCAGGTAAGCTACTATGACATCATATGAATCTCAGGCAGGTAAGCTACTATGACATCACTTGAATCTCAGGCAGGTAAGCTGCTATGACATCACATGAATCTCAAGCAGGTAGGCTACTATGACATCACATAAATCTCTGGTAGGTAAGCTGCTGTGACATCACATGAATCTCAGGCAGGTAAGCTGCTATGACATCACATAAATCTCAAGCAGGTAAGCTACTATGACATCACATGAATCTCTGGCAGGTAAGCTACTATGACATCACATGAATCTCAGACAGGTAAGCTACTATGACATCACATGAATCTGAGACATGGAAGCTGCTGTGACATCACATGAATTTTAGGATAGTAACACGGGGGAGTTTCAGACAGCTAAGCTACTGTGGTAGGCAGGTCACTGCTGTGATAGCGATACTGTGTATGTCATGTACACTGCTGTGACATCACAAGTATGTTTTAGTCTGATGACATATAGTACTATGACATCACAGGTGTGCCTTGGCCAGTTAAGTTGGTGTGACTTCAAAACTGTTTCTGTAACATCAAAAGTGGGTTTTAGTTTGACAGAGTATGGGGACATCACAGATAGGTTTCAGCCAGGTCTGTGACTTCACATTGATATATGAGCGGCTGTGACATCACAGTGGGTTTCAGATAGCTAAGCTACTATGACATCACGTGTGCATTTTCAAGCACATTTCTGTTCTGTAGGCTACTGTGACATCAGAAGAGTGTTTTTGTCTGGTAAAATAATGTGACATCACAAGTGTGTGTTCAGACTGGTAGACCACTGGTACTGGATGTGGATTAACTGGCTTGCAGCTTTTTGGCCAGTGTTATATAGTTATATATATGAGTATTTGTAGGTGCCCCTTGTTTGTACGGCATCAGAATTGTTAGGGTGTAGCTGCAGTTTCCCACGTTTCTATTCCCGGCTTCCTTCTGTTTTTCTATGGAGCTACTTTACTTTTCAAAATTATGAAGAGAAAAACAGAATTTACAGGGTTTAAGGTTAAGTACTTGGCTTAGAGGAAGATGAGCGACTTCAGAGATAACAGCTCGAAATTCATATCAAGATTATATTCTTCATTCCAACTGATACAGCGCCCAAATAGACATCCACCATTTTTCTTCTAATGGATAATTGGCTTATTATTTAGGCTTTTTGAGTCGCTTATAAGGAGTGTTTCTTGTATAGTCTGTGATGTTCTCTTTGCATGTGCATTAGGGCTTTTTATAGGTCTCTATTAGTCCTAAATTGGCCAAAATAGTGCCATCCCTTTCTGTCAGGCTGGTACGTTTCAGCATACCAAAAATAAAATAAAATATAATGTGGTAGACTTCCCTTAAAATGGAATACAATAAAAATATATCTTATAAGAGCCTATGGGTGTTGGATGCCCCTGTGTGGCATTTGTTAAAGGCCTCCATCAAGTATATGTCAAGATCCCATTATAAAGAGGGTGTTGTCTCAGCACATAAGTAGTCACGTCACTGGAGCTCCTGTGGGTAAAGGAGCAGAAGTTTTTGGACAGAAGAAGGTAACCCCTTCCAGCATTTTATCATGGCGTAGCAGAGAGGAGTATGTGCAGTTCTGTGGCGGGAAAGAGAGCCTTGTGTGTGTACTACTGGCAAGCAGCATATATCTGGTCCTGCTCCATGAACTAGAGAGAATAAAAAATTGCTGGGCACCCTGTGGAGGTATCGATACCAGCATTGAGAACACTAAAATCACGTTGTCACCGCTCCAAAGGGTTAATCAAACAAAACCATGCAGGTTTATAAAACTCTTGTTGAAGGACAGGTACTCTTTAACGTGTCACTGTCATATTTTTTGTTGTTGCAGAAATCAATAGTACATTTTAAGAAATGTAATTGGGTTTATTAGGCAAATATGCCATTACCTGCATTCAAAAAGACTTTCCCCAGGTCCCCCCCCCTCCCTCCTCTCTCTCCTCTCTCTCATTCACTGCTCATTATCAGGAAATCACGACTTGTTGCATCAGACGTGCCCCTGTCTGTTCTATGGAGGAGGAAGGAGGGATATTAGCCGGCAGCAGAGAACAAAGGATTACACAGTGGGAGCTGTATGAAAGCCGGTATTCAGAGGTCAGAGAGGTCAGTGCTGACTTAAGAGAAGATAGCCGGTGATGTAGCTGTAAATTAACTCTTTGTTGTCCTGTTTTGGTGCCTCATCTCCCTCCACCCCTCCCCTTTCCATAGAGAACAATGAAGACGGGGGAGAGCTTCAAACTGCTTTCATGGTAAAAATGCATTTTTCGGCTAATAAACCCAATTACAAAGTTTTTTAAAATCGCTTGTACTATTGATTTCAGCAAAAAAAAAAAAAAAATGTAAACGACAGATACACTTTAAATGATCTTCACTGTTTTTTTAACATTTCTGAAGCTTGCAACCATGAAATGGAGTGGACATACTGATGCCGGTTATTGGTTTAACCAGCCTTGTCAACCTATGTATTACGTACAGACTGTGCTGATGTCCATCACACTACCACTGGAGCCATAGTCTGAGTCCACACCCTTTGGTCTACACCCAATACCAGCTATACAGGCCACATCACTATAGCAGGTACACCTTTCCTAGCTGATTACCATGGCTTCTGTTCCTTATTATGTACAAGTGGTCGTAAAGCAAGTTCATGTCCTCCGGTTCATCTGCTCACACTTGGACTTGCACACTTGGGTAGGAGGAGGACACTCTTCTGCGCTCTCCCTGTTGGATCAAGTAGATCAAATTTTGGAACGATTGCATTTTTGGACAGTATAAACCTAGTACAGTATAGAGCAAAAAGCCATGAAAACACAGGTGTAGTACTGCATAGCGGATTCTGTTCCAGCTTGGCCTTAAAGGGATAGCTACCCTCGGTTTAAACAACGTCAGCCCGGGGATCTGTGCTCGGGAAAACATTTACATTAATCCGTAACCATCCTTAGAGCCCTTTTTGTAATGTCTACGATATAATCGTAATATAAAGTCTAAATCTATTGCTGGCACGGTCACCACAACGGGGCCCATTTCTGCTCTGTGTGTAAATATCCACAGGATGCTAAGCGTGTATTTGGCAAAGACCCGTAGTCAGCGTTTCCTGGCTCCTAATGCCCTATAAGATGCTCTCACCTACTGCCATCTGTTTTCCTGTTTCTATGGACATTTTTTTTTTTTAAACCTGTGTGGCTTTGTTAATAAAAAAAAAAAAAGAGAGAACGCAGCTCACAGACGACTTCCAAGTCCACCGAAATAAAACCTCGGCGTGATGTGTTCTCTCTACATAAAAACCTCTGCTGGGCTTTATTAAAGGTAAGTCACGCCTATGGCCAGGCCGCGCTCCATTCTGTGAGAACCGTTCATCTCCCCATTATCTTCCCCATTTCACACAGGAAAATGGCTGCAGCTTAAAAATATATGCATTTTCAGCTTTGGCAGAATTTCTCCCCGATTTATATGAAGGTTTAAAAGCCGAGTTGGGCATGGATTCCAATATTTTATTACTGGCATATAATGTATTGCAATGTTTTAAATACACCTCTGCACATGTAGCCCGTCCAGAAGTCAGGTTGCCTCTTAAAATCTACTTCTGTACTCAGACCCCACTAAAATTTCTGCTTTTCTGGGTCTCCTCATATGAACTCAGCTCCACGATCGATGAGGCTAAAAATTATTGAGCAGAACTTTTTTCCTGCTTAGCCTTGGTATAACATGGGAATGTTTGAATGGATATATATATATATAATACAGACACACACAATTTTTTTTATATTATTAATAATATATTGTGTGTGTGTGTATATATATATATATATATATATATATATATATATATATATATATTTTATTATTATTATTACTAATATATTGTGTGTGTATGTGTGTGTGTATATATATATATATATATATATATATATATATATTTTATTATTACTAATATTTTGTGTGTATATATATATATATATATATATATATATATATATGTATATTTTACCATATTTTGTTTATTTTATTGTTCCACTGTATTGACCATCAGGTATATCGTGTCCTGTGGAAGGGTATGGGCTTACACTGTGGCCCTTGTCCATAGAAAACCCTATTAAAATATCCTATAATATTCACAGAACATGTGCATGAAATTTTACGAGGCTTTCATCTTGCAATAAAGTAGATAAAAATCTAATGTGAGCAAAATGGCAGCAGCGGGTCGCTGGAGGTTCTGATTTTCGTCTTGCAATGAAAGTTGATAAAATCTGCTACAAAATCCGGGAATAAAACTGCAGTTAGTTATAGAGCTCAATGTATGTTTTTAGATATTGTCAACCATGCAGAATTTTTCTGAATTTTGTGCATTGTAGTTTTTTTTTTTTTTTTGTGGACATTACACTGACCACAAACAATGTAGAGTTGGTGTAAATGAACTCTTTTGATAGGATAGACCAACAGTCTAATGTTATTTATGCTAAGGCCTCATTTACACGTCCTATATTTTTGTGGACCCGATTTTAAGTCCACAATTTTGCATCCGCAAAAATTCCATAGTATCAAGTACAAGTGGAAAGTACTTACGGATTACGGATCCATATTTTGAGCTAACGTCAACAGCGTCCACAAAAAATACGGATCCTATCCTGGTCTTGTGGTTTTTGTGTAGTGCCTGGTAATGCAGTTTACTCTCCCTCAATTTATTTCAGTTAGCTGTAGCACAACCCCTAGAAAATGAACGGAGCTCTGCCTGGTTGTGCAGAGGCTGCAGCGATCACCTGAGCAACATGGCGTCTACAATCAGAGAGTGCCAAGAATCAGTTCTCTTGCAATCTTATATTCATTATTATCGAGAGGCAAAATCCCAGAGAAAAAACCCTGTAACGTAGTGTGTTAAGTAGTCTGTACAAAGTTGATTGCAGAACAATTCGAGTCTAAGGAGCTGTAGAAAGATATAGGGTTCAACTGTTGCTGAACATTGTCAAGATGGAGCTGGATCCAATTTCAGGTTTTGCACTGGCGGCCTCTATTACTTTGAATATATCGTCATTAGCTGTGACACACACATTTTTTGGAGTGTGGAAAGAAGGAGTATCTGAAGGAAATCTATACATCCATCCTCCATGTTGCTTTGGGCATATCTGACCCTATGACCCTTAGTGCACATGTGAGATTACTGTCTCTGCCCAATTACTATGAATGAGAACAGGGCTCTGTACAACAAGGTTTTTGAAATTAGGCGCTGAACTTGCAGCCGGATCCTCGGCCTCTGGTAATGATTAAGGAGAATGTACAGCTTCTTGTAAACCAGATGTCTGCCCATCACTAGAAACACATGTACGCTACGTGTTTGTATCACTATAGGTGATAACACAATGATGCAGCCGCACTCTATAATAATTCCACTTGTGATTTAACATCAAACAATTTGTGTAAAAAAAAAAAAAAAAAAAAAAAAAAAAAAAGCAGCATGGCAAGACACATCTGTTCCATATGGTGTACACTAGGTGGCGCTGCATTAAAACAAACCGACCAGTTTGTGTTATGAATTCATTCACATGAACGCCAATGTCTGGTCATTTCACTAGTAAAAAGCACCTTGCATACAACCTACAACAAACCTCTCACTGCTCTTTTTATCTAATATATAATATAATATCTAATAATCTAATAGACAAAATTACTTGTTTCCCTTTAAGACAGTGTGTAATATACTGAGAAGGTATGGATGTGTGTTTTTGAAGTGCTCCCAGATTTTCTGGCAGCATCTTTTCCCCTCTCTCAATAAAGAACTCATGCACACCGCATCAAAGCAAGCATGCATGTGTATGGAGTGGATGGGAGGAATAGCTATAGGTTAAATGAGGAGTGGTCCAGCAGTTATTAAAGCTGTATATGTCCTTGGAGTCCTAGTTTCTGTGTTAAAGTGCACCTGTCAGTAGGGATGTAGATTGGGCTTCTCATAATTCATGGCATGCATTTATCCCCCCATTTCCATAGTCCTTTCCAGAGCCAAGATAGAAGCCATTTTGTTAATATGTAAATGAGGCTCAAGTGCCTAGTAGGTGTTCCCCAGGTAAGTCCGGCCCATGTCTGCTTTAGCACCGCCTCTGTACCTCCTTGCAGCTGCCTACCTGGTTTCTGCTGCCTGAAGGGAAACATGAGATGTGGCTTACGTCGCCTCCTGTCCCCAAGCCGATTTAAAACCATAAGTAAGGCATGTTCACAGAAAACCTGCAGCTTATAAGTGCACATACCTGATCCAGCTCCACCATATATCACCCTGTTCCTTGTCCTTGTGGAGGACAAGACAGAAAAAGTTTCAAAATTCCCGATTCCATAAGTGTGCAACCGATTTTTCCATCTTTATTGCCTTTTCAACAATAAACGCACCTGACATATACAAGAGTCGATGCATTGTGACTACTCATGGTGATCTTATTCATGGTCATACTACCATTACACCTTGTGCTCCATATTCGGGTACAGGCACAATGCGGAATAGCGACGGATAACCCGTCTTGCATTCCGTAGCTCGCACCCGATTTTGGACGGAGAGCGGAATGGCAGAAACAGCCCTGATTATATCCACCCGATTTACTAGTGCAGTTACATAAGACATAAAATTAAAATGCAAAAATAGAATAAAAATTTTGTCAGTGTGTACATATAGTGCCAGCAACAGACCTGCAGTATAAGGCCAGTTTCACACGTACTGGAATTGCAGCGGATTTCACACTGGGAGTTCCACAGCAAAATGCCGATACTGTCAGTTTAAATGAGTTTACATGCTGGTAGCGGATTTTTTATTACGCTGTATGTAAATGCCGCCTCCCTTAACCCCTTGCTGACCGCTGAATACTTTACCTGTCTGTGCTCCGGCCTGCTTCTCAGCCTCCTTGCTCCCTGGTATCCTGTTCAGCCAATCATTGCACTGCCCCGCCATACCCACTGATTCGCAGCACAGGATTTACGGGAGCCTGAGAAGCAGGCCGGTGCACGGACAAGTAAAGTATTCATCCGTCAGCGGCGGGTTAAGGGGGACAGCGTTAACATACTTTTAGCTGAGTGAAAAATC
The DNA here is from genome assembly GCF_027789765.1 of Dendropsophus ebraccatus. Lineage (NCBI taxonomy): Eukaryota > Metazoa > Chordata > Amphibia > Anura > Hylidae > Dendropsophus > Dendropsophus ebraccatus. The sequence goes on from NC_091455.1 coordinate 196,038,225, forward strand.
CGCTGTGAGTATGCGAATGGCAGCGGATTTCATGAACGCAGCAGACATTTGCAAAACTTAGATGCCAGAAAGTGTTCTACCTTTTAAAGCTGAGATTTATTATACAGCCTGTTAATCCAAAATATTTGATCATCTTCCATCTATCAGGCCCTATTGGTGCCAGATTAAAGAATGTTCACTCTATGTTTATAGTCGGAGCATTGATCTGCTTTTCACAGTTCTTCAGTTCCCAGTCCTTATTGGTAATGGTCTTTAAATACTTTTATTTTTTTTATTTTATTTTGTTTACTATAAAGTAGAAAAGTCTTTTAATCTGGAGCCAGGACTTAAAACGTTCTCACTTCATTGCTGTATCATAACATTAGTGTTTAGTAACTTCTGTTGAAGAGCACGGTATCTCCAATAACAAAGAGGTGGAACATCTGAAAGCGATCGGGCTTTATGGCCTGCATGCTGCCTATTGAAATTTCCCAGCTCATGTCTTTACAATGTTCTGTTGTGGAGACATAAAGGGGTATTGCCAACTCTTAGGGTAACTGTAAATCACAAAGATCTGCCGTCAGTTTTTGATTGGTGGAGTCTATCCTGTGTGACCCCTACCGATCAGTACTGATCACCTTCTCCTGATCTGGACGCCACCTTGTTCAATATTTTAGAACTAAAGGAGCTATATGCTCCCACTATATACTTTATGGTCCATATCCTAATCCAGTCAATAAGAAGTCTCTGATCTGTCCTTGGTGCTTCTCTTCTGACTCCAACCGGTGAGGCTCTCCATAGGGAGGCAGCTTTCCCAGGGACGAACATACACTGCCCGAGCATACACTGCCCGAGCCTTGCTATGGTTGCACAGATCTCTGGTCTGGTAGCAGAATTGACTCCTTTTATGCATATTCTAAAGTAAAACAGGATGGAGGAGCCAAATGAAAGACGACACATTGAGCATTTTTGTTTTGTAATTAACCTGTGAACTTTGACCACCGTTGACGCGATGAAAAAAAGCTCAAGAAAATATGTTCTGTGTAAAGAATTTCACTGCTTTTCATTTCTGTTTCCTGATAATCTGGCTGACATCTAATGTGGCCACAAGTCTTCCTGTGTTTGCATGATGCATCCCCTGCTTGTTGCACAGCTATGATGGACACCTGGATGGGAACTTACCCGAGGGGGGGCATTTGCAGTATGGAATGTTAAAGGGGTTGTACAGTTAGGGTATGTTCATACTGCGTAAAACAGGCATAATCCGCTGTGGAATCCCGCCTGTCTCGGTGTCCCATAGCCCGTCTATGGGAGAGCGCGCGCTCCCCCACTGCCGCTGCTCACCACTCAAGTGACATCTCACTTCTTTGAGCGGACAGTGGCGGCTGCAGAGGAGTGCACCCTCTCCCATAGACTGGCTATGGGACACTGATTCCGCAGCGGATTCTGCCTGTTTTACTCAGTGTGAACATACCATAGAGACCATTCCATAGATTACAGTTGACCACTGGGAGTCCAAACAGGTGGACACTTTAGGGATTTGTATCATCCTTGTATGCCTGGTGTGCGTATAGACAAATTATATAGACCACTTTTTTGACAAGTCCCTGTTTTGCACAAAAATTGGCAAATTTTTCCTTTTTACTTCAGCGGTACAAAATAGGCATGGATTAGCAGAAAAGAGGCATGGCCTCTCCAGTCCGCCAGATTTTGTAGAACTTACACCTGTAAACAGACATAGATTTAAGGGGGCATTCACACATCATGTATCATTATAATGCTGGGAGCTCCAAACCAAGATTTAAATAGGTTGCTAATGCCAGCCTGCAGCTTCAATCTCTGTAGCATCCATGATCTATGGAGCGTGTGAATGTCCCCTTAGTCAGAGGCCCGCAAGCAACTATTGATGTTGATGATACAACGCTTTAAGATGCCGGCGCAGGGATGCCAATGCCACTGTCCTTTTTTTGAACCGCAACCTAGTTCCCGTGCACAGCGCCAGTCTATTCCCGGGCAGCAGCCCGACCTGGAGTGCTGGATACGGGCCCGTCCACCCCCAGTGGGACAAATCACCTTCCGTCTGTGGTGCTGCTAATGAAGCCGCGTCACAGAGGGCAGGGCAGAACGTCACACTGGGGGCAGGCAGGGCCGCCTCCAGTGCTCCAGGTCGGGCTACTGCCCGGGAATAGACTGGCGCTGTGCACGGGAACTAGGTTGCGATTCAAAAAAAGGACAGCGGCCTTGGCATCCCCGCGCCGGCATCTTAAAGTGATGTACCTGATGGTACATTTGCCTTAAGACTGGAGTGAGAAACACCTTTGTGATCTGTATATCAAAAGATCCTTGTAGTAAGGAGGGATTGTCCAACATGGATAACCCTTTCGATTGTCTTTGAGGAGATTCAGAAAGCCCTTGCATACACTGGAGAGTGAGCTGGAACCTCCAAAATCGGAAAACCGTGAAACTTTTTATTATGTAGGAATTACATTTATTTGTTTAAGTATAGTAAGGTAAAACTGTGGAAATTACTAAATAACCTTAAAAAAAAAAATCACATACAGACAGATGTCTCACGCAACCCTTAAAGGGTCCAAGTCTACCTTTGTTCTTCTATCCCCTCTTGTGTTATTCTAACGATTATACGAGAGGTTAAAATGAATTAAACACATCTCTTAGTTTTCATCTTTGGTTTCAGTATTTAATAGTGTCCGGTACAGGAATGTTTTATATGCTGTTGGGAAGCAAAACATATGTTATCATTGTTGGATCAATTATGTTACCGAAGGGCCAAGTGACGTATTTCACACATCCTGAGCTCTTCTGCGCTATGATGAAAAATAGAGAAAAAAAAATCAATAGATTTTACTAGAAAAAATTTTGTTCATTGTTTTTCCATGTTTCCTTGTGAAAGAGAGCAGACGCCACAAAACAAGTGCAAGTAAAGGTTGCCTTATGCTTTAGATGAATGTCGTTATTTTTGGGAGGGGCGGAGGGGGGGGATCAGTCAACCATCTAGTGTACGGGGAGGCAAGAAAGATCGAGTAGTAGTATATCGGTCTGTCACAAGAATGGTTTATGGGATACACGTTAGACATGTTGGATGACTTCGATCGTACAATGTGTATGACCCTCTCGACCCCCTCCATATTATGTTGGGGGATAGAGAGATCAGGCGTGTTATATTTCAACTACCCGAAGTCCAGAGGTGCCCCAAAGCTATCTTATGTGTATGGCTATATCGAGAACACATACACACTATACTCCCTGAGGGGAATCAGGAGACATATCTGTTGGCTGAATTAACTTTTGACCGATGGCTCCCTATTATGTATTGCTAGTTGTATGGTCCCTCTCCTGATGGTTTTTCACTATAGATCATTGGGGGTGTCCTTTGTTCTTTTCTCCTTGGCAGCCATATTTTCCAGCAATGGGTATGTTATACCTTTAGGAAAATCTGAGGTTACAATAAATTTCTTGCCCGCACAGAGTCCAGTGTTTTACTGACCTTAAGTGTAAAGATCCAGGGTCCTTTCTTCACCATTGATCAAATGAGTTGTGTCGTTTGCCAAGAAGAAATATTCTGTGTGGTCCAGTATAGGGGGTACATCTTCTTACAGATGCCTGGACTACACTGAATAATTTTAGGAATATAAAAAGATGAGCTCAGAGGCAATATATGTATGCATTCGCCTTTGTGTCCTTCTTCATGATCCGAAGCTCTAAGTTCGGCCCACACCCTGGCATGGTGGAACCTTCAAACGTTCTCCTGGCTTTACTGCAATACATATTAAGGGTACAAACACACACTGCATATACGCTGCGTATTTACTGCTGCGATACGCAGCAGATACGCAGCAGATTAGATCTAAATAACTAAACACAGTATCAAATCTGCTGCGTATCTGCTGTGTGTGTTTGTACCCTAACATAGTAGAGATGCATCTTGGTTGCACAGCTTTATTCTTTACACTTAGAAATGTTTCGCAATAAATATAAATTGAGGCCAAGTTCTTTATGTACTTATCTTTATGTTCCTAGACATGAACACGACTCTAGTAAGGGCCCTATTCCACCGGACGATTATCGTTCGCATAATCGTTAACGATTAACGATCTCAAACGACCGCTATTGCGAAAGACCTGAAAACGTTCACTCATTTCCATGGAACGATAATCGTTACTTATGATCGTAATTGCGATCGTTTTTTCTTCGCTATTTCTTCGCTATTGCATTCGTATCTATTGCGAACGACCGAACGATGTCTTATTCAATGCGAACGATTTGCGAACGAGCAACGATAAAAATAGGTCCAGGTCTTATAAAGCGATCAACGATTTCTCGTTCGGTCATTAATCGTTAACTGCATTTCAACTGAACGTTTATCGTTTAGATTCGAACAATTCAACGATAATCTGAACGATAATCGTCCGGTGGAATAGGGCCCTAAGTGTGCGTAAATGTGACCACTAGAGATGATCACGACTCTATGGCCGTATCCATGCCTTCCTGGACTCCTTAGAGCTGTATACAACCTTGTCAGCCACCAGAATTGAAATGTTGAGCAATCACACTCGAGTACACTCGAGTCATGCTCATCTCTAGTGGTCCCATTAACGCTCACTTGTCCGAACGCACAGGGTCAGATGTGCACTTACTCAATGATATCACTAGTTCCTAATAAATTGATGAGTGTGTTTTTCGCGAATAGTAAAGCTAGACAGGAGGGACACTTTAAGGTCTTCAAATAACAGACTGACTTCTAGAGAGAGAAACTCCAAAGCGTTGTTTATAGCCCATAGTCTGTGTCTAGCTGCCACCACAGTAATTTATTATGTATTTTCGTCAAACCCCTTAAACTCTTTGCAGCACTTAGTCCAGTGGCTCTTTCCGTCTTCCAAGTTTGCAATTTCATTTTTTTTCATACTTTCTATTTTGAGACTGATGAAATGCCAGAAAGTTTTCAGATACTGTCTTTAAGTGATACAGATCAACCGATACCCAATTATTTTATCGTTGAATAAAGCCGGTAGGACAATAAAGTGTCACTTTGGGTCAGTCTATAGTGTAACTAGAAGGTTTCCTGGCAGGTTCTTCTAGACCTCATTGGCCAACAGCATCCTTTCGGGACGTTCGGGATTCCACTGAAATGTTTCCTGTTAACTGAGACATGATGTTAGGTGCGAGGGTTTTCCAGGACACTTTGAGTAAATGTCTACCCCCAGGATAAGCCGTTAATATCTGATCATTCAGCACCCCCATAGATCATATATTCACAGTGGACGGAACCAGAAACGGAAGGCTCTGTGTATTGGCTGTACAACAGCCTCGTAAATATACAGCGGCTCAGATTGTGGCAATATATAAAGTTTGATTGGACGTGGTCAGGATACTACAGCAATCTGCGTCTTGGCTTTATTATAGGTCTGTGGGCCTGCCTGGATAGTTTACAGCGGGGGAGTAAAGCACCCTGCTCACCACCCGTTTTCTTGATCATCGCAGTTCAGACCCCCACAATGAAAACTTTTGATACCTCTCTTGTACCCCTTAAAGTGAATGTACCATCAGTATATTCGCTTTAAGTTTTGCATGTGAATAGAACAGCGCCGAGGGCAGAGCCGCATCATAGAGGTTCGGGCAGACCCGCCTCCAGTGCTTGAACCCTGGCCGGTGCCCGGAGATATAACTATGCCGTACACGGGAACCAGGCCGCAGTTCAAAGAAAGGACCACAGCACTGGCTTCTCTGTGTCGGCGCCATTCAATCCATGTGCAAAACTTAAAGCAAATGTACTGATGGTAAATTCGTTTTAAAGCCGATGCGTTTTTGTGTCCAATTGACTACCTCTAGTATAATGACCCAGTTCTGGTTGTCAGCCCCATTCTACAGAAACCAAAGCCATATCATGCTACAACATCTTGTGACTGCAGTTTCTATAGGGTAATAGTCGTTGCCTTCCTTGAGTCACTTCTTCATTTCGAGGTTAATTGTGTGCCGATCGATTCCTTCCTAATGAAGTAATGGTGCGTTTGGTGGCGTTCGGTGGTCACAATGACATCATTGTCTGCCTCCATGTCAGCTCTCACTTTATAATATGAATACCTCCCAGGTTCTACAAAATTCATTTCAAATACAGTAACAATTCTAGTAGCCAAGTAAAAAAATTGAAATGAAATAATGGCACATTTACTAGGTAAGGTGGTAATCTCCCTGCAAAGGTAGAACCATAAAGTGTTGTAGTTTCAGACAAGCCATTGGAAATGATTACTTTTGCAATATGGTGGCACGACAGAGAGCACTCATATTCCCCGTTATTCTATGGCTTAATCTGCATAGCACACATTTTTTCCACCTGACTTCATATGTAACACTTCAGCAGACGGTAATGACAAATGGGTCTTGGTACAGTTCCCATAGTAGGGTCCTACCAGGTGACTTGGGTCTGGGGAAGGTAGGACTGCGATATCCCACATCACGTCTTAAACACTTCTGTAAGCAAGGACACTTTATAGGAATGGAAATTCTATTTAATTTTTTTTTTTGTAGATCAGGCACCGGGTTTTATTTGGATTCTTATGTGATTTGGATTTACAGCATTGTTACTGAGCTTCTGAGAATGGTGATTTTTACAGATCTAATGGTATTGACAGGAGAGGAGATTTTTGGTGAGAGCAGTGCTCTGGTTGTGTTGTAGTATCCTTACTGAGACGAGTCCTGTAATCTGTGCCATTCACTCCTCCTGGTGGTGCCCCCTTAAAGGGGCTCTCTTCTTTAGAATCGGCGCTTGTTTGCAGTTTCTATACACGCCACAACTAATCTAAACAATCATTAAACAATAATCTTTTGGTAAACAATAATTTTTTGTCCCGATCAGAAGAGGATCATCCGTTTCCCGATAGCTGACACTTTTACCCGGGCTGATTTATCGGCAGAATGAGCGTTTCAAGCAACACTCTTTGCCGATAATCGGCCTGTGTTAAAGGTCCTTACCTGTTAGAAGGGTCCCTTGACAAAAGTCTTTTCCTGCTAAAACCTCCAAGAATCAGACGTAATCTGTGGATAAACCTGGCAGTAAGGGCCTTTTATAAGGGCTGATTATCCGCAACAATCTTCCTAGAAAGGCTTGTTTGGACAATAATTATCTCTTGTAAAAGTGGCAGAGATCAGCGATCTTTTGTGCGATGATAAAATTGTTATCCGACGCATATCTCCCTGTGTAAATGATGAATGGTAATGGCCGCCTAATTTGTTGTTCCTTGTAAAAGCAATCTCGCCAATTGACGCTCATTTGGCCGATCCATGTTTTGTGAATCTCCCTAAGGCGACATCCAACTTCTCCAGCCGCTGAGAACTAAATGCAGAGTATGGCAAACCCCAACTTTCAGCAAGTTTGCACATCACTATTTGTAGTATAGTATAGTACTAGTGTAGTATTTAGTTATTTATTTTTTACATTGAGTGGCAGCAGTAAGGGGCGACACAGTTCCTCTGCTGCCACCAGTGGCTGTGTCAGGAACTGCTCACACCCCTATTTCTGAACAGTTACATATTGCTAGCACTGCAGCATGTCAAGCTCTCTGTATCAGTAGCACTTCATCTTTTGTATAGTGTAGCAGACAGAGCGGGCATAACTACCAGTCATTCTCCCACTGCTACATGGTGCCGTGCCTTAAACGCTATTGACACATGATGCTTTCCCGAAGCCTGATGTCTGTAGTTATAGAGGAGGGGGGAGATACAGTATCATCTAGGAGTCTATCCATAACAATAAAATAATGGCACCTGGCAATGTCTAGGATATTATTAGAGATGAGCGAATTTGCCGTAGTTCGAGTTCGTATGAACCCGAACTATCGGCTTCTGATTCCCGTTGTCTGCAGCCTCCGTGAACAGGGTGGATACAGCCTTACGGCCCGCCCGGAAAACTGGGATACAGACATTGGCATAGGCTGTATCCCAGTTTTCCAGGCAGTCCTTACGCTGTATCCACCCTGTTTACGGAGGCTGCAGACAGCAGGAATCAGAAGCCGATAGTTCAGGTTCATACGAACCCGAACTTCGGCAAATTTGCTCATCTCTAGATATAATAAGCAGAAAGTGGTTAGACTATGATGTCAGGGCATTTCCAGGATGGCAGATCTTGTTGGGAGTTGCCAGTATGCAGGTGCCTGGTCTGATCTCACGGAAGAGAAAAGTGCTTCAAATGTAATGTTGGTAATGATAAAGGTGCCAGATCATAGTTGGCAAGATACTATGTGAATCTCTGTGAACATATCCAGAATGTGTGTGCAGATCTATGGAACAATATAACTATAATATGACCATTACTAGTAGTGTTATAACTGCAAGATATCAGATTACTTTTTTATTGGTTGATATACACTACGGCTTTTAACTCTAATATGTCATTGATCTAACAAAAGTTGTTTCTTACCTTGTCAATAAGAATTTGCTCCAAATCAGGTGAATCAATGATCTTTTTTCACTATTTTTTTTCTTCTTCCTTCCCCCTAGATACATGAAAAGTTGCACTACTACGAGAAAGAGAACCCGCAGCCCATCATCCAGAGCGCTACAGCCCTGGCAGATGATGTAAGTATGTGCCGCCCTTAAGCCCAAGCAGTTCTATATGTGAAAGCCGTCCCAGTACAAACATGTGCAAGTCATTCCCAGGATAGAAAAAAAAAAACCCATACAGTGCGGAGATTGCTTCCCAGCACGCTGTCAACACAGGGGTGGCTGCTGACATTGCCTTAATATGTGTTCATTCGCCTGCAATAAAAACACATCACCCTGGTATGCTCGGACGCGGCGCTTACGTTATTAAAATTACAGGTTGCCGTCCCAAAGAGGGAGGCTGAGAGCAAGTCCGCTGCCAATGTTTGGAGAAAGTCACAGACAAGAAGAGCGCCTTATAATAATAGACAAATGAGACGTCTGTTCTGCTGACAGGAGAAGAAAAATGACAGCTAATACTGCAGAAATGAGCGATATAAAATACAGCGAGGGGGTTGTCAGGGGCGAAGCGTGGAGCCTACGAGCCGTGATTCATGTTCTCCAGCTCTCCAAATTACTGTCATAATCAAAAAGTACTGTTCAACAAGCAAGCTGATGGAGTAGCCAATTTCCTGTGTCTATAATTCTATTAGAAAGGGGGAAAAAAATACACCTGCTTTTTTGGAACTGCTCGTTCATCATGAAGCGTATGAGTGAAATTGGGCAGAGGACCTGAGGGACACACATTAAGATGGTGGGAAAATATTATTTTTAGAATAAGTCCTGGTTTCAAGGGTATTTTTGCCTATTGACTGTACTCTGTAGCCACATCAGAGAGTCCTGCTTCATGCACTGTGACTGTATATGGCACCAAAGCAATAGGAGTCACTTAGTTGTCCTTCTATGGGATAAAGCTTGAGATCCAATACATAATTCATTCATAGCACTGATATTCTTGGCACTGATGCCGCATAAACTTACGGGGGGACACTTATGAAGACCGGTGTACTTGTACTCTGGTCTTAAATTAGGCCCCGTCCCAAATGCCCCGCCAGATTCAATAGGAGGCACACGCGTCTTGGTGAAACCGCCCTGACCAATTTTTGAGCAGGTGTAGATTTTTGCTATTATTTATGCCTGACAGCAGCCTTAAATCAGGTGCGGAAGGAGGCCACGTCTCATCCCTGCCTTCCCGTCCCAAGGGAGAGTGAGTGATACCGCTGTTTGCCAGTGGCACAGCCTTCATAAATATCCCCCATTGTCCCTCCGCAGCGTTTATGGATGGAACCATAACCTTTGCAAATATGTTGTTTTAATTTTTTTTTTCTACATTTCAGAAAACAGATTGATATATGTGAGTTGTCGCTCTGCTTTATATTGAATGAACGGGAGCATATATGTACATTGTTACTTAGTGTGCATTCAGGCATGGTAGATTTGCTGAAGATCTGCAAGTGCATTCACAATATATGACCACTTTCAGAGAGCGTACAGCATTTACTTTATGAGCTGCCCTTTAAGGGCAATGAATTTACTTTAAGGGCATGTTCACACTAGATGGAAATATACAGCACATTAGATAAGCAGCTAACTGGCTAGTAGAGATGATCAAACCTCTCCCCCTTCATCGGCATAGATGATTTTGATGATCTGCATAATAAAATGAAAGCGAATATTACACAGTTGGAAAAATCCATTATTGAAATCAAACAAAAGAAATTACAAAGAGACACACAGGACTATGCAACTGATGATGTATATAATTGGAAACGGTACAAAACTCCAAAATCAATCCTAAAAAAATCAAAAAGAACCACTAATCGCACAGTAAGTTTCTCTTCAACTGAGATGGATACCACAGATGAAGCCACAACATCTGAACCTGAAACATCACCAGCCCCAAATATAAATGTGAACACAACCCAAAAGAAATCAAAAAACGCAAAAGGAGGAGGGGGGGCAAAAGGAGGAAAAACAACGAAAGTGGTCAAGACTTACAAAACCAGACAGAGCGAGTCATAGATAATGTATTCATTCTGTCTCCAACAATTCTAACAATGGAACAACAAAAAATTCTACATAAAGGCCTCAATTTTGCCCCGGAACAGAATTTCCATCTATTCCATACATTATTAGATGTAAACAAATTCACAAGGTTACTAACAGTGAAAAGACACTTCCTTGATACCGAAGTGATTGGAGGTGTAAACACACGATCACCTCACGGTAGAGAGGATGTGCCTACTATGGCTATTTGTGACTTCAATGAACAAATGATGGTAACATATTTAAAAGATCTTCAATCTGAATGTAATGATGGTTTTTCCTCCACAGCTCCGTTACCACCCCGAGTTAAGAGCAATCCGGGATTCTACCCCAAAAAGTCGAGGGTACCTGCCCTCGACACTTTTCAGTATGCAGTTGAGAGAGATCTGAAGTCCCTGCACGACCTCGCCCCCAAAAATACCGCTCTCGTTCATATGTCTAAAGTTCTGTCTGAACTAAATACCAGTAAATTAATTGTTAGAAAGGCGGACAAAGGGGGGGCTGTGGTCGTGATGGATTTCGATCTCTACCTACAACAAGCATACATCATTCTTAATGATTATCATACGTATAGAAAGATAGACCAAAATCCAGAGGATGTGTGCAAAACATCATTGCATAGGTTGCTCCAGGAGGGCAGGGGTTTGGGTATCCTCACTGAGAATGATTGTAAATATCTGATGGTTGAGGACCCCATAACCCCTGTCTTTCATGGCCTCCCTAAGGTTCATAAAGCTACTTTTCCTCCCCCTCTGAGACCAGTGATTTCTAGCATAGGCTCCCTTTCTGAGAAAATCAGCATATGGGTAGATGAATTGCTACAACCCATAGTTAAAAATTGCGTAGCCTACTTAAAGGATAGCAAAGAGGTCTTAAAATCTATGTGTAATTTTGAATGGAAAAAATCATATAAGTGGTTCTCATGCGATGTAGTGGGTCTTTATTCATGTATCCCTCATGACCTAGCACTGGTTTCATTGGAGTATCATCTTAAGAAGGCGAACATATATTCTAAGGAAATTAATGAATTTATTCTGTCAGCGGTTAATTATCTGCTCAAGAATAATTATTTTCTGTTCGAAGGGGAATATTTCTTTCAGGTGACAGGAGCCCCGATGGGGTCGTGTTTCTCCCCCACGCTTGCAAATTTGTACATGTCGTGGTGGGAGGACATGTTCCTCTTCGGGGACAAAAACCCATTTAAAAAATGTATTGTGTGGTATGGGCGGTACATTGACGATCTCCTGTTTATTTGGGATCGCAATGTACCGCCCATAGAGGATTTTATTGGATACATTAATGGGAATGATTACAACATTAGATTCACTAGTACTGGCCTGCTGGACACGGTCGACTTCCTTGACCTTACCCTTACGGGGGATGGAACTAGTGGCACGGTTATCACCTCTTTGTATAGAAAGTCGATCGCCTGTAACAGCATTTTGGAGGCTACCAGTTGTCATCCTAAACATGTGATCTCGGCAATTCCAAAAGGAGAATATCTTAGAACAAAAAGGGCATGCTCCAGAGAGGAGGACTATGCCAAAGAGGTTAATCAGATAGACAAGAGATTACGTAGAAGAAAATACGCCCCCTGGATGTTAGATAGAGCCAAACAACTATCAGCTGATAGAGATCGCTCGTCTCTGCTGTTTTCTCCAAATGCCGGTGGAGATAACGGGAGAGATGATAGATCTAAAAAGAATGTAATTTTCAGTACACCATATAGTTTACAATTTTCTGAAATAAAAAAGATTTTTTATAAACATCTACCTATCTTATATCAAGATGAGAAATTAAATATGATTTTGAAAGGGGGATGTGAGGTAGTTGCTAGAAAAGGAATAACAATTGGTAACATCATCTCCCCCACAGTACCTAAGCACAATGTGAATAGAGGCAAGACCTGGTTATCTCAAAGGGGTTTTTTCCCATGTGGCGGACCCCGTTGTAATGTATGTAAATATGCGAAGAAAACAACTAGTTTTGACACAGATGATTGTAAGAAGAATTTTTGTATTAAATCCTTTTTAAATTGTAACACAGATCATGTAATCTATACCATTTCATGTTCTTTTTGCAGAAAATCATATGTAGGCTGCACCACAAGAAAGTTAAAAACCCGCATTGCGGAACATATTTATGACATTAACCGTAAGGGTGAGAATGTGTCAGGTGCAGCCAAGCATTTTATAACAACACATAATGGCGACTTGCAATATTTTTCTTTCTTTGGGCTGGAAAAAGTTCACAAAGATTGCAGAGGAGGGAACTGGTCCCAGAAGGTTCTCAATCGAGAAGCCTTCTGGATTTTGAATATGGACACTCGCTTCCCCAAAGGACTTAATTATAAAACCGATTTGATGTACATTTATTAACTAATATAAAAATTATTTATTCCTGTTGTTTTTCTATCCCCTATTTTTTCTATACAGTGTGCAATGTTCAAGTTCATCCACTAGGGGGATCACCTATCTCCACCACTACCACAGCGTCTGTATACAGGTGTTACTAGCGCGTCTTGATTTGACACATGCGCATTACATTCACCTAGACGCCAGTGGGAGGAGGGGGTAAGTGGTCCGTTTCCTGTTGCTTTTAAATTTTTGATATATATGTGAGTTTTTTATGTATTAAGTGTATAAGCTGTGAAAAAGACGGTTACGTTGAAACGCGTTGCTGCACACTCCTTGTGTATCTTTTGGATGTATATGTGTTCGTGACAAATAAAGGACCCTGATTTTACGAGCTCGAGTGCTACAGAGACTTTCTGATTGATATGTTGCATGTCCAGCAAGCTCCTGGATTTTGTATGCACCGCTCTGGATCCTAAAAGACACGCTGTTACAAGGTATGAACCAGTACCGTTGATTAAGCATATTCTGTGGTCGAGAGGTGAACCTACTCTTTATTTTCCTAAACCTCTAACACACTCTGGTTGGTCCAAACAGTGGCATTCGATTACTGGTGGCTGGAGAAGTTGGATGCAGCCCTAAGGAGTCCAGGAAAACATGGATACAGTCTATAGGCCATAGGCTGTATCCATGTTTTCCAGGTTAGCCACATGCTTGAGTTTGGACCAAGGTGAGCGTGCTTGAGGTTCACTCATCTCTTCTGGCTTGGATTATAGAAATCTTATTTATACAGTGCAGAAGAAGTCAGCAGAGATTGACTCGATTGAAAGTGTCCCTGTTTAAAAAAACTTTTGGCATGTCACATAGTAAGGATATGGCTATTCAGATCACTTCTCCTGACTGTATCCAAAAACAGTAGGAATCTGAACACCCAGACCCCGGCTGGTCAAAAGTTTTGACATGTCATAATAATAGGGACACTTTCTGTCAGCCCCATTGATAAAGAGTCAGAGAGGTGGTGCCGCAGCAGCAAGCCTCCTCCCTCCACCAAGTATTCCCCTTAATGAGTGATATACAGGGCTTGGCTTCCAGCCCAGCTGAGCCCTGTTTTTACTGATTGACATACAGGGCTCAGAAGCTCTTTTCGAACTGTTTACCTCCAGAGCTGACACTTAAACTTATGCTGCATGTAAACTTATGTTTCAGAAATGCTGAAAACTTATTGACTTTAAAGGGAAAGGGCCCTATTCCACCGGACGATTATCGTTTGCATAATCGTTAACCATTAAGTATCTCAAACGACTGCTATTGCGAAAGGCCTGAAAACGCTCACTCATTTCCATGGAACGATAAATCGTTACTTATGATCGTAATTGCGACAGTTTTTTCTTCGCTATTTCTTTGCTATTGCGTTCGTATCTATTGCGAACGACCAAACGACGTCTTATTCAATGCGAACGATTTGCGAACGACCAACGATAAAAAAAGGTCAAGGTCTTTAAAAAGCGATCAACGATTTCTCAATCGGTCGTTAATCGTTAACTGCATTTCAACCGAACGATTATCGTTTAGATTTGAACGATTTAACGATAATCTGAACGATAATCGTCCGGTGGAATAGGGCCCTTAGTCAGAGTAAATACAGCTCAAATACATACATCACATTTGCTTTTACTCAAAAAGTTATTAAAATAATGTTTCCTAGCGGTCTCTCTGGTCCCTGGAAGCACAGCAGTGTTTGTGGTGTCATCTCCGTTGTGTATCACCCTCTCACTCTTACACCACTTTGTATATCACTCGGGCCCCGTACTACGCGACCATTGAAATGTTTTCATGTCAAATTGGGACTTAACACACTCACTTAGTGTATGGGATCTCTCCTTGGCTCTCGGTCTTATCTAATCCACCGAACATCCATACCTCTTTAGAATGCTTAGGTGTCTCGAGATTGGATAATTCTTTGCAGCACTGAGTATTTTGGAATCCATTTACAATCTCGATTTCCACTTCTTGGCAGGGATTTGGCTGCGTTTTTAGCAAAGTGGGGACTATCCAACAGTAGATTAAGAAACAAAACATTATGTACATTAGTGAACATAAAACATTGCAAAAGCAAAACCCCTTCTCCCTGATGACGACTTTGCACATCTTCTGTTACATGTTCTTAAACCAACATTAAAAAGTGCTGAAGACATAGGATTCTGAGCACAAATTGGCCCGGGTCAGAACTCCTGGTCGCAGGCATGGAAATCAGTGTTCCTATAGTAAGACCATAACCACTGACATTTTTGTTTTATGGGTCGTCTTAACCCCACGTGCACCAAATGGGCAAAGTAAGCTCGGCCGGTGCAGCCAAGTATCCGTATAAATAGCAGGCAAAGGGTTGATGTGTGTCGTATATTCCGAAAGATGTACTTGGAATCTAATTCTTCTGGCGTATAACACCATTCCTATTCCGATACTGGAGACTAAGATACAAGCCGTTGGATTTTAACAATCCCAAATAATCCACAATCAAGTGAATTTATAGTTCTGTTCCACTTGCGGTCCTGCTTGTGGTTTAATCTCAACCCTTATGATATTTTTCTTGTGTGAGGTTTTTTTCCTTTACAGATTCATAACTATAGAAAAACTAGTCAGGAGGTATGTGGGATCCCAGTGACAAAACGGAACCGGAGGAAATGTCCAATTTGTGCATCGCAGCTTATGCTTTTAGCCCCTGAGCCGCATTTCTATCATCACATTCACTTATCCCTCTCGTCTGCAGACAGTCACATACTATATAGTCAGCCTATGGATTGTTCTTAATAAATACGGAAATATTGTATACTCTGAAAGTCTCTTGAAGTTGTCTGTATTAGAATACAGCTGTAAAATATTGCTTCTAGTGAGGCGCATTGGGTGGTCCAGGATGAGAACAATGTGCCAGTGCCATCCATGGGCAGTGCCTACTTTTTCAAATCTGCCCCTTTGACTTGAATGAGAATGAGCTGCAATACCAGTAACAACCCATAAATAACTAAAAGTGGCACTGTTTTATATAAAAAAAAATAAATAAATATATATATATATATATATATATATATATATAAATCACTAAGTTCAGGACTCTCACGGAGGAAAATAAACCCTACCCTGCCAATAAGACCTAGTTTCATTTTGCAGGCTTTTTAGAGTAGGCTCAAAATATAAGCCCAACTCCAAATATAAGCCCTAGTTATAGTCAGCTGACCAGATCCCTGACACTGGGTGGCTGACCACCAGCTAATCAGTGTAAGGCTTGTTATGCTCCGCCTCCACCTGTTCAAGACAAGCCACAGGGGAGGCAGGAAGGGTAAGAGGATGCACAGTAGGGGTCGGTGAATATGGGGGGAAGGAGGGAACGTGGCCAACTACTGAGGCAGAGGGAGGTACACAGTATGGGGACTACCTGCAGAGCGGGATGTATGCAATACGGGGGAACAACTGCAAACGGGTTAGGCAGGTATTGGGGCTTACTACATATGGGGATGTATACAGTATGGGGGAGCAATTATAAGCCCATCTATATAAATCAGCTTGTGTTAACTCATTTGGTTGTTACTTTCCTGGAATCCTTTTCGTCAGCCAAAGTCATGTGATCTCATGGTGACCCCCTGGAATTTACTTGTGTTTCTGTGCTCTCAATAGGGTCACCATCCCAGCCAGCTGAACCTCTTGTATGATGAAGCTGCATGTACCGTTCTTTGCAAGCTCTCTATGGGGGAGAGATGATAAACTCCCATTAGAGTTGCAGTTGATGATTCTGCAGCTCGTGTTACACGGTTAGAATTGATTTGTTGACCGTTCAGTCTTGCTTACTATACTTTAAAAGAATATAGAGATGATGCTTATTACATTGCCCTCCCAGCAGGTAGAGATGTTGCTGGCTGTAGCTGCCCATACGATGCTGTACTGGTGCATCATGGGATTAATAGCAGATCTGAAATGGAGAGAATGCAGTTAAAAAATCTTAACATTAAGACGGTGGCTGATCAGAGGTCATGTGAGTCAGCTTGACACTTGATTATATATAGTTTCTTCAAAAGACCACCTCTTTAAGATGCCAACCCCCATTAGGGATGAGGGCAACTGGAGCATGCCCGAGTCCGATCGCTCACCATTTGAATACTGGTGGCTGAAGAAGTTGGATTCAGCCCTAGGGAGTCCTGGAAAACATGAAGACATCCTAAGGCCTATGGCTGTATCCATGTTTTCCCGTAGAGCTGCATCCAACAACTAGAGCCACCGGTAATCAAATGCCGAACAATTGGAAAGTTACGTTGAGATCTAGTGACCATACATTTTGCATAGTGGAAATTCAAAGAGGTCTCCTTGTATCACAAATACTATTTCTGTTACAAGCAATGCAATAAGCAAGGGGGACATCACATCCTATTTAGTCTGTACACTGCAAGTATACGTAATAATACCGTTATAATAGTATTCCAGTGTATACTGTGGCTTGGCTATAGGCTTTTAAAGACCTAACGTACTCGTGCTTGTGATTATATAATTACAAAGTTTTAGGCTATTATCTTTTATCTGTCCAGCACTAAAACTTAGGGGGAGATTTATCAAACATGGTGTAAAGTGAAACTGGCTCAGTTGCCCCTAGCAACCAATCAGATTCCACCGTTCATTTTCCAAAAAGTCTGTGAGGAATGAAAGGTGGAATCTGATTGGTTGCTAGGGGCAACTAAGCCAGTTTCACTTTACACCATGTTTGATAAATCTCCCCCATAGTCTACCATGATGTATGAGCCTTAAGGCTTTTGCATACCTCCCAACTTTTGCAAAGAGCAAAGAGGGACATGTGCGCCGTGGTCCCCATAGCCACGCCCCCATAGTGACCCTCCATAGCCAATCCCCCATAGCGACCCTCCATAGCCACGCCCCCCATAGCAACCCTCCATAGCCACTCCCCTAGTCACCACATGCTGCTGACTGAATAGTGCCTTATAGAGTATCCAATCCCGCCAAAAATGCCCTATATAGTATCCAATCCCCCATTATAGTGCCCACATAGTATCCAATCCCCCTATATAGTGCCCCACATAGTATCCAATGCCCCCATATAGTGCCCCACATAGTGTCCAATCCCCATATAGTGCCCCACATAGAATCCAATCCCCCACATAGTGTCCAATGCCCCCATATAGTGCCCCACATAGTATCCAATGCCCCCATATAGTGCCCCACATACTAGCCTTTGCCCCCATATAGTGCCCCACATAGTAGCCAATCCCCATATAGTGCCCCACATAGTAGCCAATCCCTCCATATAGTGCCCCACATAGTAGCCAATCCCCCATAGAGTGCCCACATAGTAGCCAATGCCCCATTTATGCCCCACATAGTAGCCAATCCCCCATATATGCCCCACATAGTAGCCAATCCCCCATATATGCCCCACATAGTAGCCAATGCCCCCATATATGCCCCACATAGTAGCCAATCCCCCATATAGTGCCCCACATAGTAGCCAATCCCCATATAGTGCCCCACATAGTAGCCAATCCCCCATATATGCCCCACATAGTAGCCAATCCCCCATATATGCCCCACATAGTAGCCAATGCCCCCATATATGCCCCACATAGTAGCCAATCCCCCATATAGTGCCCCACATAGTAGCCAATCCCCATATAGTGCCCCACATAGTAGCCAATCCCCCATATAGTGCCCCACATAGTAGCCAATCCCCATATAGTGCCCCACATAGTAGCCCATCCCCCATATATGCCCCACATAGTATCCAATCCCCCATATAGTGCCCCACATAGTAGCCAATGCCCCCAAATATGCCCCACATAGTATCCAATCCCCCATATAGTGCCCCACATAGTAGCCAATGCCCCCAAATATGCCCCACATAGTATCCAATCCCCCATATAGTGCCCCACATAGTAGCCAATGCCCCCAAATATGCCCCACATAGTAGCCAATCCCCATATAGTGCCCCACATAGTAGCCAATGCCCATATAGTGCCCCACATAGTAGCCAATCCCCTATATAGTGCCCACATAGTAGCCAATACCCCATATAGCGCCCCACAGAGTAGCCAATACCCCCCATTAGTGTGGCCCCAGCGGAAAAAAACAATAAACCAGTAACTCACCTGTCCTCCGGTCCCAGCAGCTCCTCTCCCGGCAGAGCGCGCACTCCCGTCATCCTCCGGGGCGGGCAGCGGGGCACAGAGTCACTGACTGTACCGGAAGTGATTCCTGATAGAGGCTGCAGGTCACTTCCGGCACAGTCAGTGTCTCTGTACCCCGCTGCCCGCCCCGGAGGATGACGGGAGTGCGCGCTCTGCCGGGAGAGGAGCTGCTGGGACCGGAGGACAGGTGAGTTACTGGTTTATTGTTTTTTCGCTGGGGCCACATATAATGCGGGACATGGGGGGCCGTTCCGGGACCGCGGGACAGCACCCCGAAAACGGGACTGTCCCGCGAAATCCGGGACGGTTGGGAGGTATGCTTTTGGTCTGTTGGACCCTATAGCTACGCCAGATGCTGTGTAGTTTTTTTTTTTGTTTTTTTTTTAAGGTATCCTGACATATACCAGCAATGTATGGCCAAAGAGTGATATAAACAGCCCTTAAATCCAAAATCCTATTTTGTGGTTCCTGTAACATAACTCAGAGTAACCTGATCTCGCCCCTTTACTGTTTGTCATAGGTCACAAAAGGAAAAACGTAAGGCAGCACCATGGTGGAAACGGAGCGACTGCTTCCCCATCATCATTTATCTGTCTGTGAGAGGGCGGACAGCTTTCTTCATTATAACAAATGATGTCTGAGGGGATGAATGTGCTTAGTGTGCCTTGCCAGGACATTATGTTAACAACGTGCAGGCATGAATTATTTTATCTATAGCCTTCACAGGTATTAAGGAGGTTACAGTAACATGCGGTTCGTAAACCACGCCAGGAATCTACAAGAGAACCTTTACATTAAGAGGAAATTCAGAAACCTCTCCGCTGCGTAGTATGGATGAGACCTCAGTACTCCATGACATACCTCTGTGTACATTGCGTAGTGCTGTTTTTCACCTCATGGTGGCGCTGCAGACAAATTATACACTATACAGTCACCTATTCTCTCACAGATTACAGTTGATTACCAGGATTCCTTCATCATTGGGTATTCTCCTGACCGAAAAGGGATTGACCATGTTAAGGAGAGACTGTCAGTAGGTATATGCTGTCTTATCTAAGCGTAGCATAAACTAGTGACAGAGAAGCGGAACAGCATGTTGTATCACTTACATTGTTCTGTGCAGCTGTTCCAGAGATATCCTCCTTAATAACATGGACAATAAGTAGTTCTCTCCATTATGTGCATGAGCCCAGTAGTCTTGGATATCCATGAGAAGCAGAAAACCCCGCCCACCAGCTGCTGAATGGTAGTTCTCTATCTATGCTGTATATAGGCAGTCAACTGTCATTCAGCAGCTGGAGGGCAGGGATGGGTGTGGCAAGAATCCAATTCTCCTGCATATTAGGAGAACAGCTGAACAAAATAATGCACTAATACAATAATACACCACACTAATAATACAATAATAATATACTAATACAATAATACAAGAGTAAAACACTGATCTGTGCAGCATTTCTGTCACAAGTTTATGCTGCCCTCATTTAAGGCAGAATAATACTATTGACAGATTCCCTTTAAAGTACTGAATTGTAGCAAACCATTTTTTTCTCTTTGACCAACTGAGGCAGTAGGAGGAGAGCACCTAACTGGCAGCTGTAACCTTATAGGCTATGCAATGCTTTACAGGAGAAAAAAAAATGTGCAAAGTAGGTCTCCTCCAAAAGGAAGAATGCTTGGTCTTTAGTGCCATCTGTTGGAGGTAGCGTCCCTGCAAGAATGTGATAACATCCTTTAAAAGTCTTAAAGAGGACCTGTCACCCCCCTGTGCCGGGGTGACAGGCTCCTGACCCCCCGCTAGAGCCCCGTATACTTACCTAATCGCGCCGGGTCCTGCTTCTTGGTCCGGTGAGGGAAATTTGAGCGCCCAAAGCCTGGCGTGCGCGCTCATGAGATGAGTCCGATGCCCATAGAGAATGAATGGTGAGTCCGACGCTCCATTCATTGTCTACGAGTGTTGGACTCCTCTCAGGAGCGTGCGCCGGGTTTCGGGCACTGAAATCTCCGTCACCGGACCGGATCAAGAAGCGGGACCCGGCGCGATCAGGTAAGTATAGGGGGCTCTAGCGGGGGGTCGCGAGCCTGTCAACCCGGCATGGGGGGTGACAGGTTCCCTTTAAAACATGATTAGGGATTATGAGTCAAGCCAGAATCTTCTCTAGAAGGAAGAGTTACCTATTTATAGACAGGTTTTTAGAGGTTCTTGCCTTTCACAGTAAAAAGCATGAAGTCTCCTCTCCTAGCAGTGCAAAGTTAGTATCTGCCTCAGCACCTCCTAGCAGCCAATACAGTCTTTTCCCTCTGTGGAAGGCTTTTGTGGATAAAGCGGGTGTGGTTATAGTTAAGATGATATAGTGGGCAGGAGATTGAGTTGGCTGAGTTCCAAGCTAGGATGCACAGCAGAAACAGGGATTATGTACATGAGACAAAAAGTGGAGAAAACAGAGCAGACACTATGCATCAGGAGCAAAAGGAAAGCATTAAAGACCACATCAAGGCTTCACTTCCTGGATAACATAGTGATGTCACTTCCTGGATAAAATGGTGATGTCACGACCAGAGTCCCAGAGCTGTGCGGGCTGTGGCTGCTGGAGAGGATGATGGCAGAGGGATGCCCAGTGTCCCTTCAGTGCCCTGTGTCCCTCAGTGTCCCCCTGCCATCATCCTCTCCAGCAGAGACAGCCCGCACAGCTCTGGGAGCTGGGTTGTGACATCACCATGTTATCCAGGAAGTGACATCACCATGTTATCCAGGAAGTGACATCACCATTTTATCCAGGAAATGACATCACCATGTTATCCAGGAAGTGAAGCCTTGATGCAGTAGTAAGTGCAGGGAAAAAAGCACTTTATGGGCATTACCCATAATAAGTGTATATTGGTGATTTGTTTAACTTTTGGGGGGCAATACAAAACTTTCATAAAAATTTTCTCCGAACTTCTCCTCTCCATACATCATATGTCCCCAGGAGGTGTTCAAAGTGGGGCCGCACGGCGACCCCGCTCTGAACCGCCGCGTTCCCAGGTGCTGCGTGTAGCCCGGGATCACGGCTATTGGCGGGCACGGTGTGATTGCCGTGCCCGATAATCAGGTAATCGGAGGCAGCTGTCAAAGTTGACAACTGCCTCTGATTATCGGCTGCAGCACTTCCCTGGTGTCTAGTGGGGGAGATCGGAGGAGCTACCTGCTGCCGGCTGGGGTCCGCTCCAAGATGGCGCCGACCGGCTGCAGAAGCCGAAAGCAAACGAGTGCCGATCTCATTGATCTTTGCTGTATAACTATACAGCAAAGATCTCAATGAGAGATTAAAGTGTATATACTAGAAGTCCCCCAGGGGGGAATAACCCTAACACCAGGGGGAATAACCCTAACCCCAGGGGGGAATAACCCTAACACAAGTGTATGTGTAAAAAAGCCCCCTTCTCTAATGAGTCACCCCCCTTTTCCCAGGTTTTAAATAAAATAAAAAATAAAATAAATAAATAAACATGTTTGGTATCGCCGCGTGCGTAATCACCCGAACTATTAATTAATCACATTCCTGATCTCGCACGGTAAATGGCGTAAGCGCAAAAATATCCCAAAGTGCAAAATTGTGCTTTTTTGGTCGCATCAAATCCAGAAAAAATGTAATAAAAAGCAATCAAAAAGTCGTATATGCGCAATCAAGGTACCAATAGAAAGAACACATCATGGTGCAAAAAATGACACCTGACACAGCCCCATAGACCAAAGGATAAAAGCGCTATAAGCCTGGGAATGGAGCGATTTTGAGGAACGTATATTTGTTAACAATGGTTAGAATTTTTTACAGGCCATCAGATACAAGAAAAGTTGTACATGTTATATATCGTTTTAATCGTAACGACTTGAGGAACATGTCAGTTTTACCCCAGGGCGAATGGCGTAAAAACACAGTCCCCCCCAAATAAAAGAAATGCGGTTTTTTTTTTCAATTTCACCACACTTTGAATTTTTTTCTAGTTTCGCAGTATACTTAATGCAAAAATTCAGCCTGTCATTGCAAAGTACAATTAGTGGCGCAAAAAATAAGGGCTCATGTGGGTTTCTAGGTGGAAAAATGCAAGTGCTGTCCCTAAGGAGGAAAAAACGAAAACGCAAAAACGAAAATTGGCCCCGTACTTAAAGGGTTAAATAAAGCTATAGGCGTTAGGGGCTGCTACAGTATATTTTTCCCTCTTATTAACCCAGGTCCCAACAGCACATCTTCAGTGAGATATTGGAAGAGATGCTGGTTCTACCACCTCGTTCACAAGAAGCTTTTTCACTTGGACAGTGTCAAAGTTTGATCCGTCAGTTTTTACAAGCCGGTCTTTGTCTGCACGCATAGAGCCATTCCTCTAAATGAAGTGCACAACTTTGCCCCTATGGCCATAAATCAAAATGTGATCTGACTGCTCCCCTTGCCAGATACGATTACTCCACTCTAACTCCACTGAATAAAGCTGGCTGGAATCCGGTCCATGGGGGCCGGCTGCACAGGACCGGTGATTAATAGTCTGTTTTTGTTCACGCTGGCTTCTGTTTTGAGCACACTGGAAAGCAATAATCTCAAACAAGATAGATTCTGGGGTTGTCACTGACGCCCTGGGTGAGGCAATGTTCAGCTTAAGGCTCACCGTGTCAATTTTGTCTCTTTCGCAGCTGGCTGAGGAACTGCAGAGCCGACCGCTGAACAGCGAGATCAGAGAACTGCTGAAACTGCTGTCAAAGCCAAATCTCAAGGTGAGGACGCGCTACACCTGCACACTGTCCGCTAGGCCTCTGGATGAAGAGAAAGGGATTATTTATTGGAAATCTGCTATAATTCTTCTTAGAGGACTCTATGTACTCTTAGAAATAAGTAAATGCACCTCTTAATCCATCCCAGAAAATATACAGGTCATGGAAATTATACTGTTCTGACAATCTGCATTGTGTGAACAGACGCTAGGATGGGTCACATAAGGCCATTCGGAGGAACATACAGTCATTTTGCTGTTTTTGAGACATCATATAATGTAGTGGTAACAGCTTGCACCATAATACAACTATCACTAAAATATTAATATAAAAGACCATTGCAATCAGAACAGTTCTGCTCTTAAAGGGAACCAGTCACACTGAAAATGCAATGCAATGTGTGATAGAGCAGAAAAGGTTGAGCAGATCACCGCACATGTTGGGGAAAAATATTCAGTAGAAATTATATTTTATTAATTTAAACCTTGTTCTGAGCTTTGGAGTCCAGTGGGCGGTTCTAATCAGTGATTTAATCAGTGCACAGTGTCACCTAGGCGGGGCTTTGCGGCAATTGGGCCCCATTCCCCTGGTGGGGGAGAGGACCCAAACGCTGTGATCCCCAGCTAGATGACACTGTGCAATAATGAATTGAAGCGGTCTTTTGAGCAGAAAGAAGACACAGACAAGTTTTATACATTTATATATTGAATGTGCAGTACTCAAGCTTGTGGATGGTGCAGAGAATAAGGGGGGGGGGGGGGGGAGAGCTGTTAGCAATGGGAGGGAAAGAGCAGCGTATCAGGAGAAAGAGGCCAGTTTGCTATGTGAATGCTTTAGCAGAAATATTTAACTTGACAAGCCCTACAAGAATGGCACTATTAGCAGGTTTGGGCCAGTGAACCTGCTTATATGAGCCAGACGCTATTTACCTCATGAGTCCAGGGCTGTAAGTCCTATTCCTGTGTGGTCCGGTAAAAGGTAGTTTTCAGTTAATTGCTCATATGCTAGTTAGCGGTCCCAGAGCATTTGGGGCGTTCCCCATGCTCCCGGAGCACCCTCTCGGCCGCCCTAGCCTGCCTCTTCCCGGCCCGCTCCATTATGCATGTTCATATATGCATAGCTAGGCCGCTTGTAACAGGCTGTTTCCTGCACATGTGCTGTAACAAGCGGCCTAGCTATGCATATATGAATATGCATAGTGGGGCGGGCCGGGAGGAGGCAGGCTAGGCGGCCGAGAGGGTGCTCCGGGAGCATGGGGAACTCCCCAAATGCTCTGGGATCGCTAACTAGCATATGAGCAATTAGCTGAAAACTACCTTTTACCGGACCACACAGGAATAGGACTTACAGCCCTGGACTCATGAGGTAAGTAGCGTCTGGCTCATATCAGCAGGTTCACTGGCCCGAACCTGCTGATAGTGCCGCTTTAAGTACACGTACAGTAAATTTGTCTGAACCCATACCTGACCGAAAACTGCGTAAATTCATGCAGATCAAAGTAATCAACGGCTGAGACGTCAGATCTAAGTTCGGATGAATTTATTGTGATTGTACATCTAGGATAGGTATCAATCACCCTCCGGACTCCTAAGTTTAGACTGAGGTTTGGACCAATACATTACAGGTAATGCCAAATCTTTTCTTACAAATACATACTCAGCTCCTCCTGCTCTGTAACATACAACTTGCACATTGGACTGTATATTTAAAGCGACTCTGTACCCACAATCTGACCTTCCCAAACCGCTTGTACCTTCGGATAGCTACTTTTAATCCTAGATCTGTCCTGTGGTCCATTCGGCAGGTGATGCAGTTATTGTCCTTAAAAAAACAACTTTTAAACTTGCAGCCCTGTGCCAAATGGCCGTGGCCTAGAATATCTGTGCCCTAACCTTGCACCACCCCTCAGTCTCTCCTCCCCGCCCTCTTCATCATTAGGAATTCTCCATTCAGATTGTCTCCTATTCATCAGCTGTGAGAACACAGCACATGGGCTGGATCGTTAAGGCACCTGTGCAATGTTCACTGCAGAGGAATAGGAAATATCCCGCCAGTAGCATTCCTAATGATGAAGAGGTCGGGGAGGAGAGACTGAGGGGTGGTGCAAGGTTAGGGCACAGATATTCTAGGCCACGGCCATTTGGCACAGGGCTGCAAGTTTAAAAGCTGTTTTTTTAAGGACGATAACTGCATCACCTGCCGAATGGACCCCAGGACAGATCTTGGATTAAAAGCAGCTATCTGAAGGTACAAGTGGTTTGGGGGGGGGGTCAGATTGTGGCTACAGAGTCACTTTAACATAATGGGTTCCTTTTAAATGGGCACTGTCATAAAAAAAATGTAGCTGCTTTTTAAAGTGTGTGCGTGTGGGGGGCTCCTCCCTTAGGCTTCGTTCCCACTGAGCAAAACTAGCGGAATGCCGTTAGCCTCCCTCTCATAATGGGAGTCTATGGGAGACGCGCACTCCTGCTTTGTCCGCGCTGAAGAATGAACATGTTAGTTTTGCTCAGTGGGAACGAAGCCTTATAGCTGCTTATAGTGACCTCTTACACTGTTAGACCCCACTGTTACTTTTATAAAGCCTCTTACTCAAAGGAACACTACACAACGTCCAGAGTATGGGCTTTTCTTTATCAGCACATAGAGAACACACTTTTCTTATTTTAAGGAATTGTAAAAGGTTGCCAAATGCTATGGCAGAAGTGATAACCTATACCATTGCATGGGAAATCCATTACAGGTTGTAGAATTAGTTTCCCATGTTGTTTAGTGTTCTTGTGTTTGCATTCTTGTTATTATTTATACCGTCCACTAAACTCTTTATTTTCTACCCCTGACATTTTCTGGGCACGTGGACCCCGTTTTTGTGGGAATATTCAGAATATTTTATAGCTGGTGTTTTTGTAAACTATTAAAATGTCATTTACAAAAAATATTTGGTTGCAAACAATTTATTGTAATGTTAATTGGGAATAAGGAAAGGAAGGAAACGGCAGTGTATGGAAGCAGCTTTTACTGGATTATAAGAGGGGGAGTCCAACAACAAAATTCTATTTATCATCTTATAGTTTCCTTACTAAGGGCTCTCATGTTTCTGAGATCTCTGGGGGAAGGCAAAGCTGTTTTTGCAACTTGACGACAACCTTGTTTTAGGCTCGGTTCACACCACGTTTCTGCTAGCCAATGCACGGATACATCGGCATCCTGTTAGAATGGGGTGCAGGACAGACCCCATTTACTATTATGGCTTGAATATAGACAGTTAGTGAAAGCTGATGTACATGCAGAAAAACACTCAAACGTACTTACTAGCTGACTGTATAGGGCCATAGGAGTGAATGAGGTCTGTGCCTGTTCGAGCACTGATATTTGGCACCCAATTCTGACAGGGTGTCAGCCTATCCATGCGTCCGGGATGTAACTCAGTTGACTAAAAACAGGACAATTGTACTGCTTTTCATATACAGTGTGTAAACATGGGATTTTATCAGCTTCACTTCTTGCTACAGTCCCTTTTTAAAGAACCTCTCAGCAGCCTTTAGTGATGCCTTTTGCTGCCTTTGTTGTATACAAATAAAGTACCTGATGTCGTTGGGATGTTACACAGCAGCTCTGAGTCAAGGAGTCATCTCTGCATTCACCCCCCCCCCCTCCTGCTGCAAGCACGCCTCCTGTCTGATGATTGACAGGTCTCTCCCTTTTGCAAGCACGCCTCCTGTCTGTTGATTGACAGTTCTCCCCCTGTTGCAAGCATTACTCCTGTATGACGATTGACAGGTCACCTGGTGCCATCATGCTTCCTGTCTGATGATTGACAGTCCTTTCTGCTTGATGTCAGGCAAGCTTGTGCTTATGTCACAGTAGGGAAGTCTGTAAATCATCAGGCAAGAGGGACCACTGGACCCCCATTGTGTACAAAGGTCTAAATGAAGCGACAACCACTGCTCCGTTCACTCTCAATGAGGATTCCAGTACAGGCCTTTTGGAAATCCCATAGAGAATGAATAGAGCAGAGGCTGAGCATGTGTGCTTGCAACTACATCCACTAGGGGGAGCTAATAACATACACTCTTGGGATGAATGGAGGTCGACACTAAGGTCTAATAAATTATGGGCTATGTGAAGAATAAAAGTTATATGGAATATGGATGTATCTGCTGGGATCCCCACTGATCAGCTAGTTTTAACCTATCCCATAGATATTCCATATAACTTTTATTCTTAATAGACCTTGGCATCCACCTCCATTCATCCCCCAACGATTTCCTCTCCGTGTCAAGGTTAAGCTGCAGCTGCTGCTTTACCTCAGTGACTTTGTCCACGATGTGAAGTGAGGTCAGGGACGCACCGCAGATTGTCGTTCTCTAATGATCTGGATTCTCCACCGCCCATTAACGTGAAAATGAATGACTATTTGCCAGAACATGCATTTTGCGGTTAGACATTGCCCCAACTCCCAACATTTTCCTCTCCGCTGCTCCAGTCCTGCAGCATCAGAGTAATAAGAAAGAACATTTTTCCCTTTGGTTCGACGCGATTGGAATAATCCATTAAACATATGTGGACAGCTGGTTTTCAGCATGGAAGACATGGTTATTAAATTCACAGATCTGTCCTTGCTGCCAGAGAGGTCAGTAATACATTGATGTTCAATCCAGTGCAGGCTTCTATCTGTCAGGAGGTTAGGGGGGCTCGCTCAGCGCTGTAAGGGAACCGCCGATTTTATGTTCCTCCTGGCAGTTCCTAGTGCTGGAAGTAACTCGTCTGCCTTCTGTTTTTAGAGGTGATTTACTTGCGCCTCTTCTGGACCATTTTCTGAGCAATATATCCAATTCGAAGATCACACCATAAAATGGGCTATTTAAAACCCAGGTTATGGTTCAGCCGAGTATGAGGTATATGGATAGACAATTAACGCACCCAAAAATGTGCCGTATGGCCGAGAAGTGTTTCTGCATGATACACAGATGTCTGAGCAGATGACATGGATATGCAAGAAAAAAAAAGATTCATCCATAGCAACTAATAGGATTCCATCCATAGATCTTGGCCGCGTGGTCTACTTGGCAGAATCTTTTTTTTTTGTTAGAAGCATTCCAGAAGGATAAGCTGGCCGTAGGGTGTGTCGGCTGTAAACTACAAGTCTCAGCATACTGAAGGTGTTTTGGGATCTGTAGATTAGCAGCAGCTGGAGACTCAGAAATTGGAGAACCTGGCAGTGAATGCCCTGCTCTTCTCCACTGCAGGGCAGGGACTTTCTCCTCTCTGACCACTTAAAACACATGGATACTTAACTGAGCTGAGCGTACATGTGTATGAGGGATTCGGGAGCATTCAGCTGACCGCTCTAGTAGAGTTTGGAGCCCACTTAAATTTTTGAACTTTTTTTTGGAAAATATAGGGTCACAGTTCTCCAGTATATAAAGTACTATTTAAATGGTATGTCCACATATATTTTTTTTTATTCCATTATTACGTATCTAAAGTTTAAAAAGCAACTTTCCAGTAGATCTTTTTGTTTCTACAGCTCCTGTGCAGTCATGTGTGTCTCCATGGTAACAGACTACAAACAAACCCTGCGTAGTCTGATTGTACAGCAAACCTTTTACAGCCTAAGGCCATGTTCACATGCTGTAAGAGACCAGCCGGGTCACGGAATGGCCGGTCTCTGAAAAGATCATCCCTTGATCTTTCGGGCCGCAGAGTTCTAAAGCTGGCGCATCCATGCACGCCCGCATCAGAACTCCCCACAGCACCCAATAGAGCGTACGGCCGGAGCCGCTTGCTCTATTGTGTGAACTGACGGGGTTCACTGAATAGCGGCCACAGAAAACTCACATGTCAGTTGTTTGCGGCTCCACGAGGGATCCCATCCCGGCCGGAGTGTATACTATGTGTATACACTCCGGCCGTGATCCCATAGAGCACAAGGCAACGTATCTTTTTGTGAAAAGTCCGGCCATTGTTGCCGATTGCAACAATGGCCGTACTTTTACGAAAAGATCGATTGTGTGAACATAGCCTAAGTCTGCATCATACTTCATTTTATCTATTCTCTCAAAGAGGAACCCCAGTTAAAGAGGATGTACCATGAGGTACATCCTCTTTAATTTGACACAGGGATAGAACGGCGCCGTCACTGGCCAGCCGGTGCCGCGGTCAGTTTTTCCCTTGCCTCTATGACTCCTTGCATAGGACGGCGCTGTACACGGGAACCGGGCCGCGGATCGAAAAACAGACCGCGGCACCGGCTTGCCCCTGACAGCGCCGTTCTATCCCTGTGTCAGATTAAAGAGGGTGTACCTGATGGTACATACTCTTTAAGGAAGAGTTAACCCTGTTCAATCCCCAACCAAAATCTATGTGTGTATAATCGGATTCTATTACATGAATTGGGCTGTTTGTCTGCAGCACTTCCTAAATCACACCCTGAAGCTGCAGAAAATCCTCACTTCCTGGTCCTCTCTTTCTCCACTCCTCTGTCCTCCCCCTCCCTTCTGAGACAGAGGTCACATGATCTGTCTCTTTGCCAGGCAAACTGTAACACCTAATCTGTAACCCACCACTGACATCACACAGTGATCACCTGGCCAAGCGCAGGGAAACGGCAACCTCTCCTGAGTAGTATATAGTACAATAGGTAGATCGGTATTGTGTTGCCGATGTAGCCAGTGGTAAGCGTATACTATGAGACAGGGGTGGGTACCCGGTAGTTGGTTCTGAGGTGCATGCATTGCTGGGAGATGTAGTTTCCTGACTGGGTGCCATGATATAAAACTGAAATCATTTGTAATAGTTTG
Source organism: Dendropsophus ebraccatus (assembly GCF_027789765.1). Taxonomy (NCBI): domain Eukaryota; kingdom Metazoa; phylum Chordata; class Amphibia; order Anura; family Hylidae; genus Dendropsophus; species Dendropsophus ebraccatus. Next base: position 196,068,820 of record NC_091455.1, read on the forward strand.
AATTTGGGGCTAGGAGCAGTGTAAACAAGTGGGAAAGGTGTCAAACAATCAGTAGGGGGTCAGTGAATGCACCTATATGTTTTTTTGTGCATTTTATTTTTTCATGGGATCGCTGGAGTAACCCTTTAACACTTACTAAGCCACCAGATGTAATGTATATAGGGGGCACGGAAGGGGATATCACAGTTAGATTAGATTGTACAGAGGTCTACAGACAAAACAATAGGGCTCTTCAGGCAACCTCAAGGCCTACACACTTAGCATATAGGCACAATGACTTGACTGGCAAGGATTCATGTTTTTAAGTCTGTCATGTTTTTTTTATTTTTTATATGTATATTCCTGTTATTTTCCATACTTTATTTTTGAACTATCTATATAAAACTGACGTCTTGTGGTTTTACTTTTTTAAGCATTTTTTTTTATTAGGCTGCAAAACTATGATTTGCTGCTAGTTGATATTAAGCATTTTCACACCTAGTTTTCTGCATTCATGGGTTTAATGTCAGTGATACAAAAATATATTGATGCGATGTCTTATAAACAGCTGAGAATACGGAAACTCACATGTGTTTTTAATAATAGGTTTTATTGTGGTTTTTTTTTCCCTTAAAGGGGTAATCCAGGTAAAAACATAAAATAGAAAAAGTGTGTAATGTACATGAGAAGTACTTTGTCCAATGTCAAGTCAAATTTTATTCACTGTGTTCTATAGAATAGTCTTCTTAACCATCCCACATCGTGTTGCTCATGGTTATTTGTCATGTGCACAGGGCCTCCTGTATGAAAGGAAGTGCAGCTGAAAACTGGAGCTGTAAAAATTCTTACCCTCCCCCACAGCTCCAATGATACACCACTGCAGCCGTTCATTGACTGCTTCCGAGTGCTTGTCTCGGACCCATGGCTCCATGCTACAGGGAAGCGAGTGCCGACTTGTCAACTCCGCTTTTGCTTGCCCTTCGTACACTGCTCGCTGCACTGTGCTGTTACACACACTGACAGGGAGCGGGGAGAGTTCATCCAAACAATCCTTAGATTGTTTGGATGGCCCATTTAATCAGCAGCGGTCTTCTGCTGCCGCTCCTATTGTACGGAGCAACTCGCAGCAAACTAAACCTGATATTTTAAGATGTGCCATTACACATAACAATTATCGGCCTTAATGGTTGGTAATCGGGCCAAGTAAGACTGATAATCTTTTAGTGTAACAGGGCCTTTAAAGAGAGAAGATCGTGAATTGGACAGAGCTGAATTGAGGCTGCAAGGAAGTGGGTCTAGATAAGTATGTGTGGTGTACTACTCGGCCAGTGATGGTGATTGTCGTGACGCCAGTGCTAGTCCAGCACACAGATGTGATGTTGATACCTGCTTTGTGTATGGCCGGTTTGTATCCCCAAAATGTTGTGTCAGTGACCTACCGGGCTGTGATTGGTCTCTTGGGCTCTTATCACGGTAGTCCTGAGTAACAATCGACCCACCCGGACTATTGGTACCGCCACCCACAGAAAGGTGAAAAACAACCCAAGGTGTACAGCTAGTGTGTATAGGTGCTGGTGCAGAAGAAAGGATGACTGAGTCCCAGTGATGAAAAAGGAACATCTTTACTGTACAGTCTCTGGATAATACAGAACACTTTGGTAGCAAATAGATAAAGCTTTGTACAGGCTTTTGTGCTTAAACTCAGTTGTGCTGAGGAGATGCTTGAAAACGTAGAGTAGAGGTAGTTGCAGCAGTGCTTGAAAGTTTAGAGTAGAGTGGAGTAGCATAGAGGAGAGGAGTTTGTCAAGGGAGTCCTTACCCAATGAAGTACTGTGCTCTGCCAGAACTTTGGACAGATACTTGAGAGTGAGAAGTTTACTTGTACCCATGTTTAGACTATAGTCTGGCCACCTTCTGCCCTGCAGTGTCGAGGTACTCATCTGAATAGGGTGATACAAGCCCCAGGCTTGGTTACATGGGTGAAGCTAAGTGTCTGAGGTTTCCTGGTTTAGTTGCACTGAGAGAATACATAGACCTTCTGGTAGCTTTGTTTTATCCAGGCTAGTTCCTCTTGTGTGGTAGGATACTGCACTTTTTAGACTGGTTCTTGGCATGGGCTAGGTTGATGCCTGACTTTTCTCCCTCTTGTAGTTTCTAGAACTGCATACTAGATATAATATAAGTACTAAAAGAACTGGTTGTCTCTAGTTGCATCTGAACACGCTTGTCTCACCAACTCACTAACTAGACCACACTGTCTAGACTTGTCCCGGACAAGGGTCCTGGCAGAGCCAGGCCCTGCTTGACTACAGCAGGGAAGTCTGCTCTGTGTGTCCTCCCATAAGAATCTGGATAAGACTGAAGCTACACCTCCTCCCACCAAGCAACCTCCTACAGGGACTATGTAAGGGACCCTGTGAGTGGTGGAAAGGAGTGTGTGCAAGGGAAAGAAGAAGAGTGATAGGCTAGAAAGAAAGAGCATCTCCCATAGGTCATCACTGAACACATAGGGCACACAAAAAAGTAACCCTTTTTATCTTCAGCTGTGCAATATATAAAAGCCTTCATATAAAATACTGACATCTTGTGGTGTAACTCCAGAATACCTTCATCACCAGAAAAAGCTTATGCGACAGGTGTAAGAAACACGAAACACCCGTAGTGGGACGCCACGTATGTGTTTTTGTTTTTCTCCTAGTTTGTAAGGAGCCTGGAACAATCATAATTTTTTAGTGTAGTGCTTCATTGCCCCTCCAGTCAAAGTCAGTCAAATCCGACAAGATTGGTGGCATTGGCACAATATCCCATGTGTATGTTGAGGTCTCCTAGATGATGTCAGGGGAGAGATGAATCGGATGTGTAAATGTTGCCATTCAATTTCAATAACTGATGGCTTAACAATCGTTTGGCTATCAGTCATATCTTCCACCCGTCCTCTGTCCTCCCTATACACAGAAACATTTGGCACAGTTGCTTTTCTTGCTTCAAACAAAGGCGTTCATGTGTCGTTAATTGTTGATTCAGATCTCACCCTAAAATCATTGTTTATCATTCGCTAATGTAATTCCACATTCTTTCGCTGTAGTTCCTTATTCATTCACTAATCGTTCAGTGTAATTGCACATTGTTCCTTCTTTTGCTGGAATCAGATAAAGTAAACTAACTACTGTCATTTTGTGTAATATGGTGAACGATTTCTGGTTAATCAGTAATAATTGCTTCGTCTAATAGTACCCTAAGGGTCTATTTACACAGAAAGATTATCTGACAGATTATCTGCCAAAGATTTGAAGCCAAAGTCAGAAACAGACTATAAACAGAGAACAGGTCATAAAGGAAAGACTGGGATTTATCCTCTTTCCAAATCCATTCCTGGCTTTGCCTTCAAATCTTTGACAGATAATCTGTCAGATAATCTTTCTGTGTAAATGGACCCTTAGGGTGGTATTACACAGGCCGATGGGGGCCCGATAATACCTGTAAACGAGCAGAGATCTGCTGGATCGGCGCTCGTTTACTAGGCCTATTACACGGTCCGATAATCATTTACAAGGGTGTTACTGATGTCCTTGCAGCCCTTGCTTAAACTGCATACATTACCTATCCATGGTCCAGGGCTCCTCTTGCGGTCTGCTTCGCCCCGGGTACCGCGCACTGCAGCTTCAGAGCAGCCTGTCTTAGCTGACAGGCCGCTCAGCCAATCACTGGCCGCGGCAGTCGGCTAAGACAGGCCGCTGTGAAGCTGCAGCGCGCGGGACCCGGGGAGAATCAGAACCCTGGACCATGGATAGGTAATGTATGCACTTTGCGAATCGTCCGCCGCTGGCCGCGCACCGCTATTACACATAGCGATGCGTGGTCGGTGCCCGACAGTTATAGGTCCAAACCTATATCAACGATCAGCTGATGATTGTTGTCATCGGCTGATCGTTGTGTTTATATATTGTGATAGGGCCGATTATCGTTCCATGTAATAGTACCCTAAGGTATATGGGGACCTTTAGATCTGTACCTGACCTACTTGAAAGCATTGGGTGCTAAATTTAGCTATAGTTTTGGCTATGCCGCCAACTGCTCCATGTTGCTCTTTCCCCTAAACCAAACACAACCTGTGGCCCGACGTGACTCAGTTTCTGAAACAAAAGCAGCCATATATTTCTAATGCTATAAAATCTGTATTTAAAAAAACAAATGGCTTCATAGTCTTTTATAAAAATAAGTTCAGGTTTGCAGTGAGTTAGACCCCAAAGTGATATTTTTCCTGGGAACTAAACAAAGCAAGGTACAGCATAGACATGGGCTTGATGTGCGCAGTTAGATCGTGGTTCAGCTTTCATGTATTAACTTCACCAGGCAAGTTCTGAAGAAGGATAATTCCACATTAAAGCCTGTAATTGAAGAACCCCTTCAAACGCTCTTTTCCCAATAATTTCTGGTCTACAGTTTCTCTACTGTGTTCCTGTCTGGGCTGGGTTACTGACCTATCATGCTTGCGGCTTGCCATATTTTCCCAAACAAAATAAATATTGGATTAAGTGCCGCTCGGCTCCTTCAGCTCGGGCCAATTATGTTGTCCTTCTTCCTTTGGCGCAATTACAGACTGGAAGTGATTGGCATCTCAGGTTAGAATCACAATTAAACAGTGGAGTCTCGGCCACCGCTATTCTGGAGAAGGGGGATTGTTTCATTTCGAGTCTTTGGTTGGGTTCCCACATCTTAGAAGAAGTAATGGAGTGTTGCTCGGCTTCCAGCATCTCTATTATAATTCATTTTGTGATCAAGAAAAAGTATTGGCGTGTAATTATAACTTTATATAGCGTTCAGGCTGGGGCACCTCTTGCCCAACCTCAGCGATTCCATATGGTTGAAGTCATGCAAGAATCGGCCGAATACTTGCAAGGCTTATAAATTGCACACTGATTTTTTTTTCTTTAGAGAACCATTGTTTGATGGTCAGTGTAACCCACAATTTTACCATGACCATGAGATCCTAGCCTTATAGATATATACAAAATTGATCACACGTTTCCATTTTAAAGTATCTCTTCTCCAGAGCTTGATCTCTAGTGCCCCCTATTGGAGGAGGTAGTTCTTTATAAGTTAATGTTCAACCCCTTTAAAGGGAATCTGTCGGCTCTATATCCTGCTCAGAACTGCAGACATGGAAGATACAGCAAATGATACTGGTCTTTTAGCTAGTGCAAAGATGGAAAAATCATGTTATCCTCAGCTCAGGGGTCATAAAGATGGTGCTGAGCTGCAGCTGGCATGCCTCCTCTCTCCCCCCGACCCCTACCTTGCACGATTGATGTACAAGGCAGGGAGGGAGGAGAATGTTGCATCACCCCTATGGCACTTGGGAAAGGAAACATGATTTTATACCTTTACAAACAGCCATCAGCTAAGAGACAGCTATAATCATAATATACAGCTGACCTGTAAGAATGTAGAAACGTGATTAGTGATTATCAGCCAAACCAGAACCTTCTCCACAAGAAAGAGGATCCATCTGTACACCGCTGTTTTGGGGTTCTTACCCCTGCAGAGCAATAAGAGAAACAGATCGCTGATCTCAGGGAGACCAGCCAAACGATAACACTGCCGGCTGCTAGGGTTGTGACCTAGGCCGGGTCCTTCCCGGAGGGACATCTGACTAGTCCTGTGCTTCAAAACTCTTCAATAAGGCTCATGGGGCTCCTCTTGCACTATTCCACTGCATTGAGCGCTTTCACTAGCAGCCAGCAGTGTTCTCATTTGGCTGGTCTCCCTGAGATCAGCAATCTGTTTCTCTTATGGCTCTACTAGGCATTGCTCCCACCTAGCCAGAATCCTGCTCCATACTGATGAGGGGCAACACCCCGAAACAGCTGTCTGTGGATGGATACCTGGCCTTGGTTTTTCCCTTGTCATTACATTGACTTATAGGTCCCCTTAATATGGTGGTTTTGATGGTTTCCTTACAGAAGCCACCCCTTGGCTGGGTCCTTCCCGGAGGGATATCTGGCTAGTCCTGTGTTTTGAGACTCTTCAATGAGGCTTCACTGGCTTTTCTTTTGCCCTACAGAGCAAGATACACTCTGTGAGGGAAGAGACTTTTGATGTGGGTCTAAATGGTAATGTGTCTGCTTAGGGAGACCTTCAAGTTGGGATAAGAGAGTCTTATAGCCAATGCAATGTTTCCTAGGATGACATATGCAAAGTAGCTCTCCTCCAGAAGGAAAAGGGCTTTTTCAGTAGTGCCACCTATTGTAGGTAGCCTGTATTTTGGTGCTCAACCCACTGCTTTGACAGGGGCAAGAGCCCCAAATCAGTAGTCTACAATCAGGAGACACTCTCTTTTGGGGAAGAGTCACTGGATAGGGAATAACTAGGCAAGTGGTGGGTGGCTGACCTTTGGGACTCCATTCATTTTCTATGGAACTTCCAATAGATGGCAGTAGAGAGTGAGCTCCCAGGGAACATTGCATGGTTAAAAACAGCTTGTTGTTCTCCCTAAGAAGACTGGATTTCAAGTCACACTGATGATTTTTATTTTTTTTTAACCTTGCAAAAGAACAGAGAGTGCGGGTACCGATTCTCATGGAAAAAGCTCAATGGTTTATAAAAATGTATTTGTAGGCAATGCTAATTTTACAAAAGAACTATACAGTCCTGTGCAGAATTATCAGTACTGCAATAGCACTCTCCATTTTGGTATGGGGAAGGTAGTGTCCTAGAGTTCCTTACTTTGTCCAGGGATCGCCCGAATTAAATCACAATGAATTTTCCTTCCTCGGACGTTTCTATAAATTACTTTCAGCTGCTGATGCTGTAATAGTCACTTACTGTTTTGTCTATGTATGTTTTTTTTTCCAGTATGTAACTCCAGCTTATAGATAGGAGATAGATTACATACACCAGTCTTAAGCTAAAGTTCATTAGAGTAAAATGTGCCAAATTTACTAAAAAGGCCGCATCATGGTCCTTCCCCCAGACAGAAAATAAACCTGCAGACAGATCGGTAATCTAATTTACGCCATTATCTGTCTAAAGTAATAATAATTATCCCGTTGTGAGCATTGCAAGAACATTGCAGTTTTATTTCAGAAACAGCGCCACTCTTGTCCTACAGGTTGTGTGTGGTATTGCAACTGAGCTCTGTTAAAATTGGTGGTGCCAAGTTGTGATACCAGACTCAAAGCCACTGTGTTCTGTATTTCTGTTTTCTGTATTGCCCCCTTTAAGGTGCAGGATTTGCAACCTCTTGGCTAATCCTAAAATATTAAAGGGGTAACTATCAGTAGGTTAGAGGAATCTAACCTGCTAATAGCCTCCCATTGCACTCAGGCGCTGTTCCCTTCAGTTGACCTAGGACAGACTACTTTCTGGAATACATAAAGCCATATAATTTTCTGTTGCTTTGATTGATGGTCACATGATCCAGTTACAGTAATGAAATGTATGGCTGCAACTGAGCTAGAATGAAACAGATGGCACTGTAGGAATAGTGGTGGCAAGTGGGCAAAAAAACTATAGTGTTGCTTTAAAAGTGGGTATAAGTTAAAGATGACCTGTATTCTCATCAGCATCACATTTATCTATAAAAAATAAATAAATAAAAATACGTGTTTCGGTAGAACCTGTTAGTTTTGATGCTTTATTGGTATTAATAGACAGATATAGATTAGTTTATCTAGTATTGCTACATGCTTAGGGGTCAAAGGTGAAAAAATATTGGAGGCATACCATTTTTATGATGATTTTTTTTTTTTTTTATAACCTTTTATTATTCTTTTACCTTTTATTCTTTTTATTTTGCCCTTTTCCTATGTGTACGTAACACAGTGGTATATTTCTGGCCATAGCCATGGTGGAGCCAGGAATACGGTTAGCTTTGGCAGGAGGGTTTGTAGCTTTATATGAAAATATGTTTTGCATAATTTTTTTTATGTAACATTTCTGTGCAGTCGTTTCATACGATGCCAGAGAACATGCTTCCTATTACACTGGCTTTTGAGTTTATTTGTATGTATTTTATTCCCTATCTTTTTTTTAG